>NW_026606907.1:1442500-1590000 GCF_029890125.1 Rhinichthys klamathensis goyatoka | reverse complement strand
ATCTGTCTGTCTGTCTGCCTATCTATCTGTCTGACTGTCTATCTGTATGTCTATATATCTGTCTATCTGTCTGTCTGTCTGTCTGTCTGTCTGTCTATCTATCTATATATCTGTCTGTCTGTCTGCCTATCTATCTGTCTGTCTATCTATCTATCTATCTATCTATCTGTCTATCTATATGTCTGTCTGTCTGTCTATCTATCTATATATGTCTGTCTGTCTGCCTATCTGTCTATCTATCTGTGTGTCTGTCTATCTATCTATCTATATATCTATCTATCTGTCTGACTGTCTATCTTTCTGTCTGTCTGTCTGTCTGTCTGTCTGTCTGTCTATCTGCCTGTCTATCTATCTGTCTGTCTATCTGCCTGTCTGTCTGTCTGTCTGTCTATCTTTATATCTATCTATCTACCTATCTGTCTGTCTGTCTATCTGCCTGTCTATCTATCTGTCTGTCTATCTGCCTGTCTGTCTGTCTGTCTGTCTGTCTGCCTATCTATCTGTCTGTCTATCTATCTGTCTGTCTATCTGCCTGTCTGTCTGTCTGTCTGTCTGTCTGTCTGTCTGTCTGTCTGTCTGTCTATCTATCTGTCTGTCTATCTTTATATCTATCTATCTATCTGTCTGTCTGTCTGAAAACAGAAACAGATTATCCGGCCACCGAGGGACAGCAGACACACACAGGTTTAGTTTCAGGCCTCGGAGAGGTATTTATTTTAACCCTTAAAGGGGTGGTTGATTATGAAAAAGGCAAGACATTTTTTTTTATTTATGATATTGCTATCAGCGCGAGCAGGAATATGAGAGTCACCAGAATCTAAAGGCAGGATTGTGTGATGTTTCGGGGGAACAGTGACTCTGGATGTCTGAGGAGCTCAGGAGGGCTTTGCTTTTGTCATGTGTGTATCTGGGCTCTCTGGAGACTGAATAGGACACACACCGCCCCAGGACCAGCAACACACACCCCGCTTTTACACTCTCTGTGGCCGTGGATCACAGATTTCTGCAGGCCTTTGTACAAACAGAGAGAGAGAGAGAGAGAGTAAAGAACCATGCAGAGGTTACAGGGAGAGAGAACACAAAATGAAAAGGAAAAGATTCCATTGGCAATTCTTTATGCATCACTTTATAAAACACATGAAGCACATGCAAAGACTGCGCATCAATTGCATCTTTTTGCAATTGCAAAAACTTTCAAGGTTTGTCAGGTAATTCAAAAAAGGAATATTTCGCAAAACTGCAATGAATTACCTGACATAGGCTATACGTTAAATCAATTATTACGTGTGTTTGGACAGAAGATGAGACCGAGTTCTTTATTAAACTCATAAAAGACAAAGAATTATGTGAATACTGGATTTATCAAGAGCTTAAAGCAGAAATGAGGGAGAAACACCTCATATGTGTCGCTCACGAGTATAAGGGTCTTTCCTTGCCATTCATGCTTGGATAATAACACGTCAACGTACGGAAGCGTATTGCATTCACTTGAGGAAAAAAAATCTACTCTGTTTTTCTGAATTAACGAGTTAAATATCTCAAAATTACGAGATAATTTTTCATGGAAAAAAGTTTTTGCTCTGCTTTTCTGAATTAATGACTTAATTATCTCAAAATTATGAGAACTCATTAATTCATAAAAACAGAGTGAAAAATTTTGTTTTTCAAGAAAAATGTATCTCAGAATTCTGAGATATTAACTCGTTAATTCAGAAAAACAGCAAAAAAAAATTCATGAAAAATTATCTAGTAATTCTGAGATAATTAACTCGTTAATTCAGAAAAAACAGAGTAGATTTTTTTTTTCCTCAAGTGAATACAATACGCTTCCGTATTACGGTAGGCTATCTTTGATTAATAATAACGGAGATACACATAAACCTAGCCTATAACATCCGTCGCCATGATTTTTGTAATGACTGATCGCGAGAGGAAAAAAATTACGTTTAAGTCGCATAACATCGGTTAATGGAAATGCCGTAATTTATCGAAATTTAGAAAATATCGCAAAAGTTTTGCGCATATCTGTAATGTATAAGCGCGGCTAGTGATGGCATGTGTGTGAGCGCGCTGTGCCCTGTCTGTCAGCGTGAAGGGTACTCAGATTCCTCTGGCTCTGGGCCGGGTCGGCTGTTGTTTTTATCAGGCTTCTTCACACCAGGCTTGACTCGGGGCAAACGGCACATGGAGAAGTGAAACAAACACAGCCTGAGCTTAGCAACGCTGGCTGAAGAAGCCTGATAACCAGACCGCCAGAAGAGCAGCGTTCGCTGATCCCGCGGGCCAAGCTCTGACACACGGACACACAGGAGGACATGTCTACGCCTTTCATATACAGTTTAACCAACATGCATTCAGCATTTCTCACAGAATATTCGCTCTAGTTTAGAAAATGGTAATAAAATATGACACTCAGTTTATATATTTCACTGGTTTTGTCCGTCCTTCTGTTAGACTGTCTCACAGAGGAATTATGTTGAATATTATGTTGTCAGCTGTTAAATTTAAGTACATAATTAGATAATACCAATTTAGCTCAAACGATTACCAAGCAATGCTTCATGTTGTTCAGTCTGTGTGTAAAAAGGTCGCATTAGAAATTAAAGAAAAAAACACCAGCAAAACATGATCAGGTCAAAGTGAGTAATTTTTGGTTACAAATGTTTATAACTTTTACTGGTAGTCGCTGTATGAAGAATTTTTGGGTGTAATATGTCACAGTTTAGCCTACTTTATTTTGCTCTCCTCACTTACATAAATGTAGTGTCCTGCACAAACTACTAAAAAAAATTATATCTGGTATCTGAATAATGTTTGGTTTGACTGTATGGCGCTCTCAAAACATGGCTTTTGTAAAGAAGATAAGGTCATATAATGCCATTTCAGAAGTTTATTATTGTGTTTATTGGGTGTAATAGAATAGGTTTAGTGTTTTCACTGTCCATTATTGCAGCTCCTCTATTCCCAGTCTGTCTGAAATGCTCAGGAGTGTGTTTCCCATACAACGCTGTAACCCATGCTTCACTATCACAGTACGATGCATCGTTGAAGAAATCCACTAGCTAGTCACGACTGTTTCCCGAAACCATATTGTCGCAAATTGGTCGTTCATCCACGTTGGTTAATGATGTCACACACGTGGTGGAGTAATAACTACTGTTAATGAATCTGTTTGAGATCGAATTAACACTAGATGTTTTGCTAAGACATGCATCTGAGGACAATTTCTAATTTTTATCAGTTATTTTGCTTTATTTCCAGATTCACTCATCGCCTCGTTCTCACGTGGAGCTCGTTCACACATGCGCACAGTGCACTCTTCAAAAAACACCGCTTTAAATCTCTCGACAAACTAAGACGTAAATAACATTTGTATGTATCCTAAATAAAAGACACAGGTTGTACTGAATGTCAACTTGATTATTATCCTCAAGATAAGGATGTATTGAGTCCACATGTCACGCAAACATGAAACTCTGCTTCTAACCGCAGGTCGAGAGTGTCGCTACAAACACACAACTCTGCGATGCTGTTTGCGAATGTTCGTTGGAACGATGTTTTCGGGAAACACAGACTCGATGAACTGCTGACGCGTCTATATCCAACGCACATGGCACCCTTTGGCGTCAATATGAGACGTAGATATATGGCGCCTCCTAGTGGTCTAACCCTAACACTACCCCAGACCTAAACCTACCCATAACCGAAGCGTGTTATATTGACGCTAAAGGGTGCCATGTGCGTCGGATGTAGACGCTTTGGCAAACGCGTCAGTATATGAGCCTTGGGATGAGAACGCGTTGGATAACGACGAACTTGCGACCATAGTTGGCTAACGAAGCCCCGCCCCTAAAAGCCCAGAGTGCTCTGATTGGCCAGCTGACCCAGTGCGTTGTGATTGGCTAAAAACCTCAAGCGTGTGTCGGAAATGTAACGTCTTTTACTCTAATCACTCTAACGCAATTGAAAACACACAGTTAATAATGTCATCGGTTTTACCGCTTCAGTTCGAGTCAGACACACATTGTGAAGATGCAAGCAGAGCAATCAGAACTGACTTTACAAGCCCGACTTGAGCAGAATGTTTTTATTTTGCAGCTCTCTATACCTTTCAGATGCAATGAATGATAAAGCGCTTTAACTTTTGTGTTGTACTGTGAATATATATAAATCCATCAAACATTGATTCCTAATTTAGTCTGTTTTCAGAAGGCCAAATAAAGAGATTTTGCTTCCGCATCCAAACACACAGCCTTTGGGAGGCATTATGCTAATATTTCACATTGTGACACATTGAAGTCCAGATATTACTTCCACAAACATTTTAGAGCAGATTCATCACACACTAAAGGAAAGCATCATATGACCCTCTTTAAAGATTTGGATAAGAAAATATTTGACATTAATGAAACAAAACTCATATACAATAACATCAGAAAAGATAGAAATAAAACACTATTTTTTTCATATAAAGTAATGTCCAAAATTGACACCAGCAGATAAAGGATTTGTTGACTATATTTAAAGCAATTCAAAAAATAATTCATGAGACTTGGTCTTATTAAATAGCATCATGCGGAAACATTATTATTAATAAAGTACTGAATTATCATATTTTCTGTCGGTTAACTTTGTCTTTTTGGTTTTGAGGATGTTGTATTTTAGGTATCATTTCAAAACATTTACACACTCTAAAAAAATGCTGGGTTGTTTCAAACCCAGCCGTTGGGTTACATTTTTAACCCATGTTTGACCCAAAATTGGGTTAAAACAACCCAGCATTTTTTGTTCATGCGTTGTGCCTTTAAATCTGGTGCCGCTGGTCATGAGCTTTATCTGTTCCTAGTCATTAAAGCACTTTATTGCCACTAGCAATGTAGCATGACAAGAATAATTCATTAATTCAGTCATAAATTAATTTTTGTAATGACATAAAGGTTAGTTTCTGCTCCTGTACTCTTTGTTAGAAGATTGCCTCATTTAATCTGTGTTGAACTTGAACTATTTTATTCAATCCTATAAGCAAACACCTACTCATGTTTCGACAATGTATTATTGAAAGCCCACTCACAAATCAATTTTCATAAATTGCCTTCATTTTCTATTTCGGTATTGATTGTAGTTATGAGACTGGATGCAAAGTCGAGCTAATTGAGGAATGTAATTGATTTTATTTCACCCATGAGCCAGAAGGAACCAGTTTAGGCAAAGGAGATCGAACCAGAAGAGACTCACTGACCTGAAAACCTTTTAATGAGGCAACTATAAAAAAAATAGATGCATCCATTCCATGCACATAATTCTGCTGAGCTCAAAAGAACTGACAATTAATTAATCATAAGACCAGTTATTGGCACCAGTGCGTATGGCAATATTTAAACATCTAGCAATTATTATAATGCCGTTTAAAAACTCAAAAACTTGTTCAAGAAATGAATTTTGGTGCATTAATATTTCAGCTGATGTATGCGACTACCGTTTTATGAAGCTATTTCAATATAACTAACTTTATTTGATATGGAATCTATATAGAGTCCTTTACTGAAGTATATATACACAGTCACCAGCAAATTACAGCCGTTCAGGAAGCATCTGATCATAGAGATGTGAAGATGTTTGAACCAGCTCTGCGTTTCGGCACTACTAAAGTCACTTCACGTTGATTTATACAGACTTTATACAATGTATTGCTTTAAAGCTGAAACTTTACAGTATTAAACATCAGTGTCTCTTTCAATCAGAATTACAGCTTCAGTTTCTACTATAAAGCGTCTCTCCAGTGTGTTCATGTGTTTACTGGCGTCTGACCTCGACGAACTGAACAGAAGAAATAAACCGGAGTAGATTTACACCTCAAAGAAGGCGGAGCCTCAGAGACACACCCACCTATTACATCATCACCACTGACCAATGGGAGTTCAGAGGCGTTTACCAGGGAACTTTCAGAAAAGTCCAATTTCACCTTCAACTTCATTTCATCATAAGGCTTTTTTTAAAGTCCCCCTGTTGTGAAAATCCAGCTTTTAATGTTGTTTATGTATCTATGTGGTGTTTCTTTAAGACAAACCATGTGTAAATTCATAAGTCGACAGCATTGCTGAGTATTTCCTCCTTAAAACTGCAGTGAACCAAAGACAGTCTCAAAAACACGGTTTGAAATCGCTGGTGTTTCTGACGTCACAAACGACCTTGTAACCAATCAGATCAACGTGTGATCGTCAACCAGTGGATCTCTGAGCCGAGTGAGTGAGTGGAGGCGGGGCTCATTTGCATATTCATAGAACCGCGCATACTAAATGAGGCAAGGGTGTCGAGTTACATTCAACTTTTTTTTTTTTTTTAAAGGAATATGTCATTTTGGTGATCAAAGATGAGTTTTAAGGGATTACATTCATTGACTACAGGGGAACTTCAAGATTAAAATATTTTAAGATCACGAGAAAAATGAATACAGTCAAGTGTGCCTAAACTTTGAGCTCATGAAGTACAACATGATAAGGATTTCAAACTAAAGTAAGTCCCTTTTTCTCTCCTGGTGGGCCGTCATTACACTACGGATGGCACACAGCTGCGGGAAACCTCTCAGCGGGGACACATCGTCTCCATCTGTCCTGTGAACGCTCCCAGAAAACATGGCGTGAGTGTCGGGAAGAACAGAAAGAACCCACATCACGCACCAAATGTCCCAACTCTCACAATTTGTCATGGTCATTTTGTGCCGGCTCACCTGCACCTGGTTCAGATGGACCCGCTCTTATAGGGGACACCTGCGGAATTTGTACACTGGGTTGTTTTAACCCAACTTTGGGTCAAAAACGGACAAACCGAGCCGAGTTGGGTTAAATTTTCAAATTACATTTTTAACCCAACGTTTGGGTTTGTCCGTATTTGACCCAAAGTCCCACATTTGACCCAACGTTTGGGTTAAAAGCTGTGCGAGTGAGTGTAGGCGGGGCTCATTTGCATATTCATACTAAATGAGGCAAGGGTGTCGAGTTACATTCAACACATTTTTTTTAGATGTCCGTGTATGATGTCCGTATTTGACCCAAAGTCCCACATTTGACCCATATTTGACCCAACGTTGGGTTGAAACAACTTTTTTTAAGAACGGAAATATGAATCGCACCTGTTAACCGTGTGAGGGAATGCACACATCTCGACATCTGCCCGAATATCGACAGATGAGATGATAGATGTTTTGCTATGCACTCGCAGAATAACGTATGGACATCATCCAAGAATATCATCAACACTGAGGGAAAGAGTGTGTTATTATGCATGTGAATGGCTGTTTGGGAGTTTGTGTGTGTCAGGCGACGCACTCAATTTAGCAGGTGTGCTTCGACAGACTTGAATTTGCGCCAAGCCGGCGGTGAAAAAGCACGAGAGAAAGAGAGAGAGAGCGACAGAGATAGAGAGACTGTGAGGTGCTGACAGATGGGGACGGTTTAACTTCTAGCGTTCGGTTAAGATCCCGAGCTTTCCTTGGGCTTTCTGTGCCAAGCAGGTGCACACAAAAATACCAGAGAGAAAGACAAATTTCAGCTGCTTTTTTCACTGGTTGTTAAGGAGTCATTCATAAAAGCTACTTTCCAGTTGAGAGCCTGCCAAGGCCAAGAGTGTTGGTATTCTTTAATGCACACATACAAATGCCTATATACTAGGTGTGTATCGATACCCTAATATCACGATACTGAACTGATACGATATTATTGCGATACTCAAACATATGATAAAAGGTTCACAAAAAATGAACTGTTGATTAAAATGCTAAATTTGGTATATCATTGTGTGTAAATGAATGTTCTTGGACTTGGTGCTGAAACCCAAAGCACAGGACAATAGAGACACCAGAATAACAATATTCATGATTATGAAGCTGAAAATACAGAATTATTTTAGACGAATATGCTTGCACTCTTTCACTATATATATATATTTATCTATAGATATATTTATAATAATGTCGGCCACTTTATACTGTAACATCAGACATTTGGCATTATCAGGACCCACAAATATTCGCATTATTATGCATTATATTCAACATTATAGTAATTTAATGTAGTTCTGACACTAAAAATCTAAAAACCTGATTTTTTTTCTCACACAGTAATTTTTATTTTGGGTGAACTATCCACGATACATGTTGTTGCATTTTTGTATTGCGATTATAATTATATTGTGACACCACTCACACACAGAGGAACGCTTTTATCAGGGCAACATGGCATTGACCTTGTCCTGTCGTCTATCTGTCCACACTGCAGCTTATTCTCAGTAATACCTCTCATTTACACAGGAATCGACATTTAAAGACACAATAGTTTGCTTTTTACATGATATTTAGACGTTGTAAATATGAAATTAGACGCAACCCAAAAAGAGAAACACAGATTATATACACGTCTGCTCAAGGTTATCTTGTTTACTTGCTACTAGTGTCCAGAGCCGGATTAACGCAAAGGCAAACTAGGCACGTGCCTAGGGCCCGATTGGTGGGATGGGGCCCAGACAGAAGGACAAAAAAAAAAAAAAAAAAGTGAAAAAATGTCCTATCTACAATTTATTTCAATATTTATTAATTAACTAAAAATAGTGACGATGTTTATCTTAACCATAGACTGTTACATTACGTCACATTAACGCCAGCCCATCAGGTGCTGCGAAGCAAAAACCTAGGCAGGCACGCAAAGAAGCACAGCTCTAATGCAGGTGTGTGAGTTGTCGTCGTCTATTTTGGAGTGATTGCAATGTATTCCAAATATAATCTTGTACTGTAGATCAGCGTCATTTCTGGAAAAAATCATTCACCGCTTTATTACGAGTTTAAAAGAGCGCGAGCGTGTTAACGTGCCCAGACTCGACGCTTTGAATTTGCGCGTACAATGAATAACATCGCGTCGGGAGCTGACTAAAAACGCTACAAAAGTGAAAGACAAGACGTTTGTATTCAAAGTTAAAAAGCCAACACGCTACAACATTTTAAATGTTTCAAATAAAGGATCTCATGGGTCTCTAAATTCGGCTGATGATTAGATTATACCCTGTCTGACATCAGCCTACTTTCGTCAATAATATCAGTTTAGAATGTTTTTTTCTAATCAGTAGCGATCGTGTCTTTCTCTTCCACTTGATTTGTGTATAGCATATTTAAGCTAGCAATGCAATGCATAATATCATATTTACTTATATTAATAATATGACAATATCTGCAGTCAGTATTGATTAAATGGGAGGGGAAATCCTGCCCATACCGCAGCTATGAAAAAAAAAAAGATAAAAGCATACATCACTGAAGTGGTATTCTGGAACTGTGAATAAATTGAATAAAACAGCAAAATAACAATAACAATAACATCTTCATTAAACAAAAAAGAGATTACCTTAGATGAAGTTTGATTAATATGTACATACAGTAGCCTACGGGTAAAAAGTCTATTTTTAACTATTACTATAGTACTATTTTTAATGTTTTTGAAAGAAGTTTTTTATTATGCTCTACAAGCCTGCATTTATTTGATCAAAAATACAAAAAAATACAAAAAAAACAGGAATATTCAGCAAGGATGTGTTAAATATATAAAAAGTGATAGTGAAGACTTTTTTAAAACAACTTTTTAATAATAAAAAAAAATCCTGAAAAAAAGTATTACAGGTTATAAAATAAATATTAAGCACCATTTCTAACATTTGATAATAAATCAGAATATTATAAAGTTTTCTGAAGGATCACGTGACACTAAATTCAGCTTTGCATCACATAAATATATTTTAAAGTATAGTAAAATAGGAAAACCATTATTTTAAATTTTGATAATATTTCAATATATATTATTTTTCTGTATTTTTTTATCAAATAAATCCAGGCTTGATGAGCATAAGAGACTTCTTTCAAAAACATTAAAAATAGTAATGTGTTCAAACTTATGTACTGTGTAAGTAAAAACATTTAAAATTAAACGTTGTATAAATTAAAAGGTTAGGAATCATATTTGTTTCAAGAGTTTTTTATTGGGGGTGGGGGGCCTCCAACATGAATATTGCCTAGGGCCTCCAAATGTCTAGAACCGGCCCTGCTAGTGTCCCAAACCAAAGTCTTATTGTGCAAAGTTATTGTTTCTCATGGGGACGTCTGTAAAAATACATTTGCATGCAACTCAGTGATAAAACTCGAACTCTCATTTACATAAGATAAGCATTTGACCCGGGTACTTGCTCAACTTGGTTGTGCAAGCCCTGATAAATGCACGTAATAGATATATGTAAAAAAAAAAATGTAAAAAAATGGCCATTTCGAAAGTTTAAGTAATTTGTTTTCCTTATTTTTTTTTATTTTTTTTTTTACTTAACAGCTCCAATTTTCCATTTTTAAATACAATTTTTCAGCAAAAGTTTACATATTTAAGGTCCCCCTGCAGTCAATCATTTTATCCCTTAAAACTCACCTTTTATCACCAGAATTACATATTTAAATGATTTTTCCTTTAAAAACAAATATTCTTCATGCATTAAAATAGCTTGAATGTAACTCGACACCCTTGCCTCATTTAGTATGCACGGATCTATGAATATGCAAATGCTGGCCAACATTAAAAAAAAAAGCTGGTGGGGAAAGAGTTGGAAAACGGTGTGTATTTACGTCTTTCCCTGGTTGAAACAACATACTTCTGATGTCCATTTATGTTTATTTTGTGCTATAACTAGTAGTTAAGAGATGATCGGTGCACAGATCCACAAAACAGCATTATTTGAATTACTTAAAAAATGTCCAAATTTGAAAGCTGAGACTTTGTTTCATACCAAAAGTATGTCTTTTTTCACCGCAATGTATTTTTCCCTCCGTG
The DNA here is from genome assembly GCF_029890125.1 of Rhinichthys klamathensis goyatoka. Lineage (NCBI taxonomy): Eukaryota > Metazoa > Chordata > Actinopteri > Cypriniformes > Leuciscidae > Rhinichthys > Rhinichthys klamathensis. The sequence continues at coordinate 1,579,150 of NW_026606907.1, read as the reverse complement.
AGAACATGATGTGTGGCGTGAGAGACAATCGACATTTGTTTCCAGCCTTGAAACTTTGTCAGACAGTGTTTCTCAATGGACTGATAAAAAACCTGAGTTGACAGGAATTTGGGTGAAGCCAGCCAATCAGATTGCAGCTTGCTGTTTTGAGAAAGCTCCCGCCATTTTTGCGTGGAATATGTGTTAGACAATCTGTGAACCGTATCTCAGGACAGCCGATCCAGTTCCAGACTACGGTGACCACCCGTCCCGCGTAGCGCGTGCGCGCACAGCGTTTGAAGCCCAATTCATGCGTCCCGCAAATTGAGACCGTGTCACGCATAATCAATGCTTGCTCAAAAAAAAAAGTTGGTCGCTCATGTATATCCTCGAGCCCCAGACAGCCAAACGAACATTACTTGACAGTTCAGCACACTACTGTTGCCACACCCACGTGACCCACCCTTCAGTTGAACTGCTGACTAGGTTGTTGTCAACTTTTTCATTGTTGTCATGACAGTGCACGCACGTGCATACCAGACACACCGGGAAGGAAATTTCAGATGCGCGCTTTCCTATTCGAAAAATGGAGAAAGAGACTGAGTCTGAGGCACCGCCATCATCAATTAAAAAGAGAAGGTGTGGGTACAAGAAAGACTGGGAAAATGAATATTTTTTAAAACTGTTCCTGTGGTGTTGAGCAACTACAATTCCTGTTAAAACTATAATTTTATATTATAATTTATTTAAAGTGAATAAATTGTAATGAAAAATAAATAAAATTAAAGTGCATATGTCAATTTATTGAATGTTCAAAATATTATGAATCTTTATTTAGAAAAAAAAAATACATTGGTTGGCCTATTCATGAGCATACATCAGCAATTACACATGTTTAGGGGAATAGGGCATTATTAATATACCATGTAAGGTGGTATGTGCTAGAAATGGGTAAACCACTATCAGTGAGTCTGCACCGGCGGGTGGGGGCCCCGCCGCGCGCCAGGCAGTGCCCCACATTGTCCCTCAGAAACATACCCCTTGTCCCCCCTTGGGCTTATTAGCAGGTGGTCACCCTATTCCAGACTGTCAGGGATCAAAATGTTTTGTAACACGGTGACTGAGTCTACGTCTACATTAATCCAGATACATTTGAAAACGGCGTTTTCGTTTAAAAACACTCTCCGTCCACACTAGCGTTTTCAGGCGTTTCAGCGTGGATGAGAAACTTTCGGAAAACGCCTGAAAACGCTAATTTCACCTTTACTGCTCATGTGTAAAACCTCACAGAAGCTCACTGAGATGATACAGACGGAGAAATACATCATAAAGTTATCGCGCAATTCTTCTGACAGGATCATTTTATTTAGCAAAATATCTCAGCATTCACTGATGGTCAGGTCACACTCACTCACTATTATATGTTTGGTCTAAAACTGCTCATGTTTCGCCGCAGGACAGCAGATGTGAGTGAATTCTGTCATCTTTGCAGGACTGTGATATGAAGAGTGTGTGAAGTAACATATTTTAGTAACAGTGTGAAAGTGAATGGCACATAACAGGCACAATACCGCTATAAACATGAATATCTATTGGTACAAAATGCGTCACGTGACTAAACTTACGTCATCGTTTTTAAATACCTCAGTTTTCCCAGTCCACACTACAACACGAACACGGCGTTTTCAAAAAGCTAAATTCAAGTCTCAGTGTGAACAGAAGGAACCAAAACGGTGAGAAATGATGCGTTTTCAAAGGAGAGCGTATTAGTGTGGACAAGGCCTGACCGATCGCATCTTCCAGCTCTAAACAGGACAGCTGGATTTACCTCGACTAGCTCAACACGTGTGCTTATGGAAAGCGGTGTTATTTTGTCATTGAGCTCGGCCGCTTGGTTAAAACCCTAATGAAGCTCTCGCCGCATCTGTGTGCCGAGGAGAGCCTGCGTGCCGCTGATAGAAGGATCTCTCTGACACGGCTGGTCTGGTCTGGAAGGATAAGGCCATGCTAGCGCTTGCGTAACGTTCCTCTCTATCCTGACCTTATCACCAGAGCAAAGCCGGTCTGGGTCACGCCACATCCACCATCACACCGAGGAAGAGGAACAACGGCCTCCGGATTATTATAGAGGAATCATTATCTGCCTTTCTCCAAAAACACATTTAATACCTGACAACATCGGTGGACTAAGAGATACACACACTTATAAACCATGTTTACGCGCTATTATTGCTGGACTTGATATCTCTGACTTTCACTGCAAAATATGCTTTTCTTACTTAGTATTGGTTTCCAGTCCAAATATGTGAAGATTCTTCAATCAAGAAGCATTTACTAGATGAGTAAAATGCCATGAGGGGAGAGGGGGATCTAAATTATTGAGTTATTATCTAATTATTGAGTAAAACGTACAATATTGTGCCAATGGAGTAAGAAAAATAATCTTATTTTCCATTTGCATTGAGATTTTTTTTCTTACCCAATGCATTGGCAGATAATTTTGCTTGTTTTAAGCAAAAACTCACTTAATTAAATTAACTTTTTTCCCCAGAAAACAATATATAATTTCTTATGTCATTTTATTTATCTAGTAAATGCTTCTTGATTTAAGAATTTTTAGATATTTGAAGTGGAAACAAGACAAAAACACTAAGTAGAGAAATTGTTATCTGCCTTTCTCCAAAAACACATTTAATACCTGACAACATTGGTGGACTGAGAGATACACACACTTATAAACACACCTGGACATGTTTACGCGCTATTATTGCTGGACTTGATATCTCTGACTTCCAGTAATGTAGTATTATCTTGGAAGATGTTTGTGTGATGAAAATAATTTGCAGGTGAGTTGAGACAGTGCAAAAAATGCTTTTTATATCTTGTTTCCAGTCCAAATATCAAAAAATTCTTAAATCTCGTTTTCAGATTAGCTTTCTTACCCCATTGGCAGATAATTTTGCTTGTTTTACGCAAAATCTCACTTAGTTTTGATTTTTTTTTCATACAGGGCAATTGGTGAGTGTATTTTTATTCCTCAAAAACCAGATTTAGCTGTTGATATACAAAACAGAGCATAACAGTTTTACGCACACATGAGGAAAGTCCCTAAAATATTTTGTGGTTATGGGGGACTAGAAAATATGATATAGTTAGGCCTCTGTTACAAAACTTCCACCTGTAACACATGGCCGAACTCCCACACACACACACACACACACACACACACACACACACACACACACACTACTCTCATATCCACTCTGCTGGCCACCATCTGTGTGAGTTTGGCAGTGACAGCCGGTGCATCTGTGTGCACATCCCCTTTCACTTCTGTCCTCAGTGTGTGTGTGTGTGTGTGTGTGTGTGTGTGTGTGCGTGTGGAGGCCAGTGGGTCACAGCTGTACACAAGCTAATTCCTCAGTACCAGCATTACTGCATCGGCCTCAGGGCTGCTACTCCTCAGGCCTTTATAAGAACATGTGTTAAAGGGATATTTCACCTAAAAATGAAAAGGATCCCATAATTTACACCCTCAAGCCATCCTAGCTGTATATACTAGACTTTCTTCTTTCAGCCGAACACAATCAGAGTTATATTAAACAATATCGTGGCTCTTCACAGCTTTATAATGGGAGTGAATGGAGGACATGATTTTGAAGGCCAAAAAAGCACATCATCATCAAAAAAATAATCCATACTTAGACTCCAGGGGTTAATAAAGGGCTTCTGAAGCGAAGCCATGCGTTTGTGTAAGACAAATATCCATATTTGTAACTTTATAAACTATACTCACTGGCTTCCGGTAACGGCCGTACGCGAGTAGAGTTCAAGCGGAATGATGAATATATGATTCTGCTTATACAGACAGATATTTCCTTACACGCAGACGCTAGTTGGCATTGGCAGTCGGCTTTCATCGCTGCTAGTTCTTTCACATCGACTTGATGTGTCACGCAGGCTTTAGAAAAAACCTGCTGGAAACCACTTACAAAATGTAAAAAGTTTTTAAACTGATGTCATGAATCTGCCATCTAGTCCTTGTCTGTCTTTAAGTCTTGGGGCAGGATCATGACAGACCCATTTTTTTTTTTGTTTTTTTTTTGCCTCCTTGTTATCCTCGTTTTGTCCTTATTACCTAATCAGTATCACCTGTTGTCATTATTAGTTTCTCCCTATTTTATCCCCTTGTGTTTGCTGTCCTGTGCCGGTTCATTGTGAGATACCGGCTGTGAGTACCCTGTCTTAGTAAATAGTCTTGTATAGGTTTGGATCTTGTGTCTATAGTCTTAGTCTTGTCTTTGTTTTGCCCCCTCGTGGGTTTTGTTTTCCCCTGTTTTCTGTTATCAATAAACATTGTGTGATTGCATACCGTCTGTGCTTGGGTTCATCTGCTATCCTCATGACAACTGCAAGAAATGCTGCAATGCCTTCAGATTTTAAAGTCAATAATTGTATCCCTTAAAACTCATCTTTGATCAGCAAAATAACATGTTTAAGTGTTTTTTCCTTGAAAAATAATTATTTTTCTACACCCTTGCCTCATTTAGTATTTGCGGTTCTATGAATATGCAAATGAGCCCCGCCTCCACTCACTCACTCAGCTCAGAGATCCACTGGTTGACGATCACACGTTGATCTGATTGGTTACAAGGTCGTTTGTGACGTCAGAAACACCAGCGATTTCAAACCGTGTTTTTGAGACTGTCTTTGGTTCACTGCAGTTTTAAGGAGGAAATACTCAGCAATGCTGTCGACTTATGAACTTACACATGGATTGTCTTAAAGCGTATTAAAAACACCACATTAAAAGCTTGATTTTCATGCCTTCAGATGGGAGTTTCACAGAGATTATTGCCCTTGAACCTGTCTGAACTTATCAGAAGAACGGGCATCGGTAGGAACGGGAAGAAGGATCTGCCCACACACACATCTGGTTCCTGCCAGAGGAAACCTGTGTGTGAGCTTTCACTGTTTACTTTCGCCTGGGGAACATGAGCTGAGGACTTTATATATATATATATATATATATATATATATATATATATATATACAGTCAAACCAACATTTATTCAGACACCTTCAACATTTCTCACATTATCACAGTTTCTTCGCTCTAGTTTCGAAAATGGTAATAAAATATGACACTCAGTTTATATATTTCACTGGTTTTGTCCATCCTTCTGTTAGATGGTCTCACGGATGAATTAGGTTGAATATCTGTCAGCTTTTAAATTTAACCACACAATTATACACTGAACGAAATTATAAATGCAACACTTTTGTTTTTGCCCCCATTTTTCAAGAGCTGAACTCAAAGATCTAAGACTTTTTCTATGTACACAAAAAGCCTATTTCTCTCAAACATTGTTCACAAATCTGTCTAAATCTGTGTTAAGCCTTGTTCACACTACATGATTTTAAAACGTCGGGCTGAACTGTGCGGTTCACACTACATGACTTGCTCTCTGTGAAATCAGGAGTGTTCAAGTTGTTGAGCTGTTCACACCACACGACACAACGTGATTGATCCGCAACAGGAGGTAACGCACTACACGCGTTGACAACAACTCTGTCACCCAACGATTCTATCTCGTCTACAAACCACGTTTTGTCACGAAAAATCACGCGATAAAACGAACCGGAAATGACGCGAAACAGCACGCGCGCCAATACCCAGCGAAGAATACTGACCTCAACCCATGCCTTGCTCTGATTGGCTGTAGCTCATGACATCACGTGAGGTTGAGTCGTGCGACAGCTCTGGATATCTAGCATGCTAGATATTTTTCTGGGACGTCAGCGAGCGTCTTTGATGCGTTGTTGGCTCTTTCATACTAACAGATTGGCGAGCGTTCATCGCCCGCTAATCCCCCGCGATTTGCACGCGATAACACCCTGACCTGTCGGCGAGCTCAACGATTTGCAAATCGGGCTTAAAATCATGTAGTGTGAACTAGGCTTTAGCAAAGCCCGTCTACGGAAAGCCTGGCCACTCCCTATTAAGTCCTATTGTACCGAATTTTGGTTGTAGTTCCACCAGAGTTCCACTGGGGGCGATCGTCCGAGTGCAAAATGAATGGGAGTCAATGGGGCTAGACGGCTAAATTTGTCTCTTTTACCCGATTGTCATTGAGAAATCTCATATTTAAATGTAGGTTCTGCAAGTTCAACATGGGTTATAGGTCGAAAGTTGAATGAATGAGTGCTTATGTCCTTTCGATTTCTTACAGGTTGAGTTGTTGTTGCCCATAACACGCTATCATTTTGCTAATGGACGCTGATTACGACCAGAGACATCGCTTGATGGCATCGTGGCATCCGAAGCGGGACCAATGTTAAGGCCATAGGCGGACTGAACTCTCTCAAATGCATATACCATAGATAGACTGTAAAAAAAGATATTTACCCGTGTCAGATGTGTAACTTAGTTGATGCCTCGAGAGAAAAGAAAGTGCAAAGCGCAAAAGCATAAACATAATAAATACATAGACGCCCTATTGGCCGCTTTGGAACGTTGCTGCGATTGTGTTCTTATTGTGGAAAAAGCATTTTCTGTGATTGACCCGATTTTAGCAATAACAAAGAAAACTGATGGATCCTTTAACTATGGTAATACGATATGGTACAACTACAATGCAGTGCAAACAGTATACAGCAAATAAAATAGTAATGAAAAGGCTATATAACATATAGGCTATATAAAATAAAATGACACAACCCTGTCTATTTTTGTTCAATTTCAGTTTTATTGATCAGTAAGAGACATTATACCAGTATAAAAGGCTAAAAGGTATAATAAGTTATACAAGACAAGAAATAAAGTAAACCATTCAGACACAGCAGGATACAACGTTAAAATAGCCAAAATATAAAGTTATGAAACTTCACTTTGCCCTCAGCCAAAACGATTTGCCAGGGAACAAATGATACGATTAATGATACCAAAGATCGCCCGTTAGATATACACAAGACGAATTATATCTCATGTTTAACCACTACTAGAGACGTCAGACGCGCTAGCCGAGGAAAGGCTGTTCCAGGCGGGGTGCAGAGCGCTGAGACCCGGTGAAAGACTGGTCCTCACAACTCCGAAAACGTCAGATCAAACTTTTAAATAGGCGCTATCTTTATAAATAAACCACAGATTTGAGCTTTAAACAACTACATTGTCGACTGAAAACTATTAAAACTACATTTCGTGACACAATAACAGTAGTATTTTTAAATTTCGCGGCTTCTCTCGTCTGTCTATGCGCGAAAGCACCAGTGAATGAAGGATTGCCGTAAAGCAGGTTTCTGGTTGTACGATGTGTATGACGTCATTGACATTTTAAAAGACTTTTTAAAGCAAATAAGTGACTCTAAAAAATCTAACACCCAGTAATGTGTAATTTTGTTGCATCTTCTTTCGAATACAACATTCAAATTACTAGACAAAAAATTATATCCTGAGAAAAGTGGATTTTTAGGGGTATTGCTCCATAGACCTCCATTCATTCTGCACTCCGCCTGTGAGCGCCCTCATGTGGACCTAGAGTGGAACTGCAACAGTTCAGACCCCGGAAGTTTAATGTGAGTGGGAGTTCTCCCCATATTAGACATTCTCTGGCTTTAGTGAGCCGAGATAATCCATCCAACTCACAGATGTGGCGTATCAAGATGCTGATTAGACAGCAGGATTATTGCACAGGTGTGCCTTAGGCTGTCCACAATAAAAGGCCACTCTGAAATGTGCAGTTTTACTGTATTGGGGGGTCTGGGGGTGTTGGTCCACTCCTCTTCAATGGCTGGATATTGGCAGGACCTGGAACACACTGTCGTATACGCCGACCCAGAGCATCCCAAACATGCTCAATGGGTGACATGTCCGGTGAGTGTGCTGGCCATGCAAGAACTGGGATGTTTTCAGCTTCCAGGAATTGTGTACAGATCCTCCAACATGGGGCCGTGCGTTATCATCCTGGAACATGAGGTGATGGTCGTGGATGAATGGCACAACAATGGGCCTCAGGATCTCGTCACGGTATCTCTGTGCATTCAAAACGCCATCAATAAAACGCACCTGTGTTCGTTGTCCATAACATACGCCTGCCCATACCATAACCCACCGCCACCATGGGCCACTCGATCCACAGCGTTGACATCAGCAAACCACTCACCCACACACTGTACAGTAAAAACCGGGATTCATCCATGAAGAGAACACCTCTCCAAAGTGCCAGACGCATTCGAATGTGAGAATTTGCAAACTCGAGTCGGTTACGAGGACGAACTGCAGTCAGATCGAGACCCCGATGAGGACGACGAGCATGCAGATCAGCTTCCCTGAGACAGTTTCTGACATTTTGTGCAAAAGTTCTTTGGTTGTGCAAAACGATTGTTGCAGCCACTGTCCGGGTGACTGGTCTCAGACGATTTTGGAGGAGAAGATGCTGGATGTGGATCCTGGGCTGCTCTGAAACGCCTTTGGAGACGGCTTATGGTAGAGAAATGAACATTTGATTCACGGGCAACAGCTCTGGTGGACATTCCTGCAGTCAGCATGAATGAATGTGTTTGGGAAGCTCTGGGTCGTCGTATACGACAGTGTGTTCCAGGTCCTGCCAATATCCAGCCATTTAAGAGGAGTGGACCAACACCCCCAGACCCCCCAATACAGTAAAACTGCACATTTTAGAGTGGCCTTTTATTGTGGACAGCCTAAGGCACACCTGTGCAATAATCCTGCTGTCTAATCCGCATCTTGATACGCCATACCTTTGAGGTGGATGGATTATCTCGGCTCACTAACACAGATATTAGACAGATTTGTGAACAATGTTTGAGAGAAATAGGCCTTTTGTGTACATAAAAAAAAGTCTTAGATCTTTGAGTTCAGCTCATGAAAAATGGGGGCAAAAACAAAAGTGTTGCGTTTATAATTTTGTTCAGTGTATAACACCAATTCAGCTCAACCAATTACCAAGCAATGCTTAATTTTGTTCAGTCTGTGGTGTAAAAAGGTCACATTAGCAATTAAAGAGAAAAAAAAAACACTTCAGCAAAACATGCTCAGGTCAAAGTGTCAGAATAATATTTGGTGCCAAACAAATTATTATAAATTTTACTGGTAGTCACTGTATGAAGAATTTTTTGGGTATAATATGTCACAGTTTACCTTACATAAATGAACTATAGTGTCCTGCACACACTAGTAAAAAAAATATAAAAATTTATATCTGGTGTCTGAATAATTTTTGATCTGACTGTATAAAGCTATTCAACTCCCAAAATACTGTATTATCACAGACTTATCCTAACTCTCTTTATGAAATATCAATACAATTGTCCTTGTTCCTGGTTGTCATCAATGGGAGATTTTAACTCAGTTCTAGTTAGTTTAATATGTACACACACACACACACACATTGACCAATTAGAGTACAGTCTCAGCCCACAGGCAGTCTGACCTCTCCAACACACACACACACACACACGCACACACACCCTTTCCTTTGAGCGGTTACAGAGAGAGATAAAGAGAGAGAGAGAGAGGAACATGCGCTCGCTACACGTCTCCTGCTGTGACAGAGAATAACTAAATTGTGGAGAACGACACCGATATTGCTTCCTAAACTAGAGAGAGGAAAGGAAAGGGTTTGTGGTCAGCATTTAAAAAGGAGGAAAACTTTTCCAGTTTCATGAGGACTCGAGTCTTGCGTCTGGTCTTCTCGTTGGGTCGTGTTCTTGAAGACGTTTGCGTGTGTTACTGAACTGGACGCCTTTGCTCTTCCCACAACTATAGCTGGGTCTTTGGAGTTGATTTGTGGATTCGATGCATTGGGATGAGATGGCTGGAGAGATCCATGCAAGGAGACTTCACAGATCTGGGATCAGGAGAGCATCTTCCACCGTTCAAACGGTCATGCTTCATCGGTTGTCCAACAGACAGTCAACAGGTGAGAGACAGAAACATGCATGTGTTGTAGAGTCTGATGTGTGATGCAACGTTACTCTAGTGGAGACGTCTGGTGGGATGCTGTGATGGAGAACAACATCTAAAAACACATTCTGGTGACCATTAAGGTTTTAAAATCACTAAAATTGTGTTAGTTGGGTTCAGAAGCTCCTTTTTCTGATCTACATACATGCATTTCAAAAGTTTGGGATTGATTTTTAATGTTTTTAAAAGAAGTCTCTTCTGCTCACCAAGACTGCATTTATTTGATTAAAAATACCCCAAAAAATAACAGTATTTTATCAATATTACGACAATTTCAGCATCATTACTCCAGTCTTCAGTGTCACATGATCCTTCAGAAATCATTATAATATGATGATTTGATGCTCAAGAAACATTTCTTATTAATATCAATGTTATATTTTTTTTCAGGATCCTTTGAATAAAAAGTTCTATTTGATTTATTTGAAAAATAATATTTGTAACATTATAAATCTCTTGTAACTTTTGATCAATTTAATGCGTCCTTGCTGAATAAAAGTATTGATTTATTTTATTTATACCCCAAAAATTCCCTTTGTTAATGAATCTGTGCTTGATTGACTAAATGTTTTAATCGCATTAATTTGACCAAGGTATTGTGTTTACATGAGGCAATATTGCATAAATCTCATTATGCATGTAATCCTAGTCAATGTCTTCTGAAGAAATAAGTAGAGACGTCTGGTGGGACGCTGTGATGGAGAACAACATCCAAAACATATTCTGGTAAATTAATGTCACTTTTGATCAATTTAATGCATCCTTGTTGAATAAAAGTAATGATTTATTAACAACTTTTTGATCCCAAACTTTTATGTGCATTTCAAGTTAACTGGAATAAACGCTCAGCAGCTTCTGTGAATAAAGTCCCGCCTACTTTGATTTGATTGGTCATTGACGAGCATTGACAGACCAATGACAGCTCAGATGAGAAGATCTTGGTGCTGTGCAATATCTCTCAGCACTAAAGTATACCAAATTAGCCAATTATTTCACAACCTTTATAATATACACCTTGGAAAAATCCCGAGGTCCAGATCCCGTGACCTCATAGCTGGCCTGTTTTCAGCAAGGCGGACAGAAACTGTATCTCCAGGAAAAGGCCATGTTTTTTTTGTACCTTATACCCTTTTTGACTTCTTTGCACCGGATTAAAGCACATGCACAGCAAATCATGTAACCGGGATCACAATATCTGAGAACTCTGAAGCCACTTGAGACCAATACAAGATTTTTAAGCCAAAGTACCACTTTTAAGTTGCACTTTATGGCTTTAGGGCGAAAATGTTTTTAGCTTCCGTTGAAAGGTAGGCTAATATACAGCGTTGCACATTACCTGCGGCGCTCGGCTCTTGGCGATAATGAGCTCTGCACACGTTTCTCTGATAAGCCCGGGATAATTAGGCTTAGTCATAAACATCCCCTGTAATTCAGTGATAAAATGGCTGAGGCAGCGAGTTAAACGTCCCTAAGGCCAGCGCTTCGGCGCATGCACTGCTACCTATCGAGGTGTGTGTGTGTGCACTAGGGGTGTATCGATACCCTCAAGTCACGATTCGATACATACCACGATACCGAACTCACGATATGATATTATTGCGATACTCAGACATATGATAAAAGGTTCACAAAAAAATGTACTGTTGATTAAAATGCTAAATTTGGTATATTGTGTGTGTAAATTAATATTCTTGGACTTGGTGCTGAAACCCAAAACACAGGACAATAGAGACACCAGAATAACAATATTCATGATTCTGAAGCTGAAATACATATTTTAAATAATGTCGGCCACTTTTTACTGGTAACATCAAACATTTGGCATTATCAGGACCCACAAATATTCGCCCATTGCATTATTATACATTATATTCAACATTGTTTACTGTATACTGAAGGCCCGACCTCACGTTGTGTTCAATCACGCTTGCACACCGCCTCCGAAACTTTCGTCCGTCATAAAAAAAATCGAATCGGGTTCGATTTTCTGCATTTTTCGCATCCGTAGCGAGCGGTTCGAATGGTGTTTTGACAATTCAGAGCCACCGAATCACGAATACGAAAAAACGCATAGTGTGTAAGGGCCTTTAATTGTCAAGCACCACTCGAACTGCTCGCTACGGATGCGAAAAACGCAGAAAATCGAACCCGATCCGATTTTTTTTATGACGGACGAAAGTTTCGGAGGCGGTGTGCAAGCGTGATTGAACATAACGTGAGGTCGTATTTATTTTTTAACGTGCGGAAATTTCGGACTCGGTGTGCAAGGGCCTTAACACTAAACTTTCTCACACAGTATTTTTTGTTTTGGGTGAACTATCCACGATACATAGTTGCATTTTTGTATTGCGATATATTGTGACACGATAGTGTGCACTGTAACGGTCACTTAACATAACAGTGCGTTTACGGTAATCCGAGGTACGATGAGAACTGCGCATGTGCGTAGAGAGTGTGTCAGTAATAGAAGAGATAACCGCTCTACCGACTTTTGTACACTTTCTTTTATTTCCCTTTCTATTTGTGAGCAGAGTTGAATGTTTATTTGTATGCTTTTTCTCACTCAGTCCTCATGTATGCGGACATTTTATTAAACCCGGGGAAAATACACCGTCTCTCTAGCCTGGGAAAACCCAGACAACTTCCGGAAAATTTAGATTTGCTCTGAAAGTTAGTCTGGCAAAGAGCTCATTCAAGCCCATTTCCAATCCGCCGAAATCGCGGCACCAATCAGAAGCGTTGGGGCGGGCTTTACACGATGACGACAGCGCTGGGATTTTGAAGCAGATTTTGTAGCTTAGATTACAAAGATGGATGCCGCCGTCGAACATCACTCGTTCCAATCAGCTATCGCGTCTGTTTTACGCGATTTGAACGTTTCCTTTTAGTTAAAAACCGAGCAAAGAACAACACTCGGAGATGTTTCTCCGCCGCTCTGCATACGTCATCTCCTTCATCGCTCTGATTGGGTTTAGGTCTATCCGCGACGTCCGTTGGTGACGCCCCTCTGGAAATGATTTGTCTATGACGCTTTGCCAGACCATAACTCACTTACAACTGAGAATGGTCTGGTTTTAACCAGGCTAACATCTCTCGCCTCTCGTGAATCTTTTCCTCACACTAAATGCGTCTCTATAGCACGCATTGTGTTTATCGTGCATGCGAAAATGAGTTGCAAGTTTATTCATACAGCACATTTCATGCACTATGGTAATTCAAAGTGCTTTACACAGAAAGGAATTCAAATAATCACAAAAAATAAAAGCAAGGGGAATTAAAGAGATAAATGCTACAGTTATAAAATTGCCTCATCTGGCAAAACAACGGTGTGTCATATTGTTCACAGCTCCCAGTTTTACTGTGAGATTATTACACTTGTGTTCTTTCGGCACGCCTAAAGGCCTGTTCACATCGGGACGAATTTCGCGCGTGATATTCGCCGACGTTCACCGCCTCGTGACTAAACAAAGGGCGCCAATGTGAGTGTGCACACCGACACGGAAAACGCCACGCGTAAAAGCGTCATTTTTTAAAAACGCCTCGGATTCGTCTTTTTAGTTTGATGCGCCGCGTCAAAAACTATCCGACCAATGAGATTGGCGCTTTTGCTCACGTGTCTGGAGCTTCTGAAGTTACAGTAAAACACAACTTGGGGGCGCTCAAACACAAAACGGTGTTGCCGAGCACACATACGTAACGGCGAAGAAGATATACGCCAAGTAGCGTCAACACTGCCGAGGAGAAATAAGACGAGGAAGATGCAAGGCCAGATGAATGTAGAGCTGCTGGTCTCGCTGGTGTCGGAACATAAAGAACTATATGACAAACGTGACAGCGACTACATCTAAATCTTAAAGGGATAGTTCACTTTGAAATGAATTTTTGATATGTTTTAGCTTACCTCAAGGGCATCCAAGATGTAGGTGTCTTTGTGTCCACAGTAGTTTCAATTTTGATATTTTTAGGTCAAACCGTTCTTGTCTGTCAGTCATATAATGCAGGTCTATGGTCACCAGCTCAAAGAGCATGCACAGAGAAGTCCAAATTAAACATGATTTAATGACTCGTAAATGTAAGTACACATTGTGTACATCACTCATACAATTGTTTATTTTTTTTTATTACAATTTATTTTTTTGGAATTTTCTTCTTTTACGACGGTTTAAATATCCCGGATAAGCGCAAATTAGTACCCTTTTAATTAGCCGTCTTTCCTACAATCTCTGCTCTGTGTAAACAATGAGTGACGTACACGCGCGAGGTTTCACTTCCAGCGCTTTCCGGAAAAGACCGAAGCGCCGGCGCCCTCAGATCACTTGGACGTGGCTGTGTTTACAAGAGGTAAAAACGATATAAATACTGTTCGTTTTCTCACACAAACCGCTCGTTTCGTGTCTTAGGCCATCAATGTGTACTTACATTTACGAGTCATTAAATCATGTTTAATTTGGACTTCTCTGTGCATGCTCTTTGAGGTGGTGACCATAGACCTGCATTATATGACTGACAGACAAGAACGGTTTGACCTAAAAATATCAAAATTGAAAATACTGTGGACACAAAGACACCTACATCTTGGACGCCCTTGAGGTAAGCTAAAACATACCAAAAATTAATTTCAAAGTGAACTATCCCTTTAATAAAAGAGAATACTATGGAGTGGTATTGCAGAGCAAATGGGCGCCATCTAATGTCAGGGAATGAATTTGCATGTCCACTCGGCTCATCGTCAGCGAAAATCGCTTGGGTGTGAACACAAAAAACACGTTGAAAAACGCTGGCGAATAACGCGCGCCGATATTCGTCCCGGTGTGTACGAGCCTTAAGACATCTATTGGACGTCTCCGATGGACCCGATTTTGTCACCACGTATTGTTTTTCTCTCTGGGCAACAACATCTCGTCTTTGCGTTCCAGCACGTGTGAGAAGGGGCTGATGGGAGGTGTAGTCAACAGCTGGGCAATGAAGGGGCTTTTCATGTCGCGAAGCTTCTTGTGAGGCGGCAGATGTGGAGCGACTCGGGCAACAGCTGCGGAAAACGATAACCGGAGAGATGTCAGAGCGTTGGCTTATCATCACACACACACACACACACACACACACACACACACACACACACACACACAGCAGTCTGCAATGAAAAACAGCCACCCACCACCACACATAGAAAAAGATGGGGGAGCCGAATTGAAACCCTGACATTTTTCACGAAAAAAAGAGGGGGGAAATTATCAAAACAAAGTCTGGTGGTTTCCTATCACTGGCAGCAGAGGGTTTATAAACCGCGCTAATCCACAGCTATTTGAATATGTATGCTTGGATGATATGTTGGCCAGTGCTTTAGCATCGTAGCATAGCTGACAGCGCTGTGTGTGTGTGTGTGTGTGTGTGTGTTAAGGAATTATGCTTTTCCATTCATAACAAAGACTAAATCAATAATATGTTCGACTCCACTGATATTCTGGAACGCAATGTTCGAATGTTCATGTTTTGTGGAGACGGTTCATGACTAAACATGATGATCTGATGTATTCAGGATGGCTAAAACAGAGAAGGTGTGTGTCAATGCCTACAAGACAGCATTATAACGCGTCATATGCATTATATATGCACACAACAAATCACTTGACTCATAAAGTTGAGGTAGATTTAAAGGAGGAGTTCACTTATGAATTAAAATTTCTTGATAATTTACTCGCCGCCACGTCATCCAAGATGTTCATGTCTTTCTTTCTTCAGTGGAAAATAAATGAAGGTTTTTGAGGAACACACTCCAGGTGTTTCTCCATATAGTGACTTCAATGGGGTCCAACGGGTCCAGATGTGAGTTTCAGTGCAGCTTCAAAGTCTCGACACGATCCAGCCGAGTTTACGCATTGACTTTTCTGCTCATAATGAGAACGTTTTGATTATTATGTACGTTGCTTGTTTGTTTTTAGATACTTATTTTAAGCTAAATATAAAAAAGTCCAGAAAAAAACCCTTTAAGTGTCTTCAATCAGTCACATGGTCTTCGCCGTTGATTGGGACACTTTCCCCCAGTCATCTCAATGGCAAAAAGTGTCCCAGTCAACCTTGAACGCACATGGGTGTCTAAATGTAAAAAATAATCTTCCTTTTTAATATTCATATCCAATTGGGCTCAACTGATGAAATATATATTTGCATTCTCAGATGCCACTGTTTTGCCTCTCAGGACCCAATATCCTGATCTGGCTATTTTTATATTATAATATAAAACTATATTTTTCTTTAACAAAGTACGGTAACAGTTTCTATGAAGTCCATGTTAATAATGAACTATAGCCCCATTTATACAACTATAAGTATTACTTTTCTATACACACATGTACAAAGACTCATTAAGACCTATACGGCAGTTATAAGAACAGGTATAGTTATATTTTATAATTATTTATACTAAGTCGTGCATTTGCTCTTTCAATGCACATGCTCATAATCTATTATACACTGATTTATAAATGATCAAATATAAAATAGTTCCAGAGACACTTGTTTGCTGCACCGAGTAATTATAAATTAAGTCTTTAATGGCTAATGTTTGCATTAGAGTTCATGAATGGTACTATTGATTTTAAGATGAAGATAGTAAAAGTCAGATCTGGAGGGTTTGGAAGAGAGCTTGTTTGTTTGTTTGATGTGTCCTTTGGTTTGATACCATGGTATATTAATATGATATTTATTCATGGTATATGTGGCCCTGGATCACAAAACCAGTCACGTCACACAGGTATATTTGTGGCAATAGCCAACAATACATTGCATGGGTCAAAATTATTAATTTTTCTTTTATGCCAAAAATCATTAGGATATTAAGTAAAGATCATGTTCCATGAAGATATTTTGTAAATTTCCTACCATGAATGTATAAAAGTTTTATTTTGGTGAGTGAATGCAGCAAAATCGTGAACATAAATGCACAACTTTAAAGGCGATTTTCTCAATGTTTCCATTTTTTTGCACCCTCAGATTTTCAAATAGTCATATCTCGGCCAAATATTGTTTTATCCTAACAAACCATACATCAATGGAAGTTTTATTTATTCAGCTTTCATGTGATGTATAAATCCAGACCCATGTGACTGGTTGTGTGGTCCAGGGTCACATATAAGCAAGTACACCATCCGACACACACACCGCGTACCACTACACTACTTTCTAGTAAGGAGTCTTCGAATGTCTATATAAGTGTGAATGTGAGCACACGGCATGGGGGAGGACAGGAGAAGATGAAGACAAAACCAGTACGAGACAGAGAAGCAGAGAACAGTTATTCTTCCTATTTCCTCTGCTCTGCGGTCTCTATGAAGAACAGATGTTCACGGCTTGATAGTGTGCGTCAACCCCCTCTTCTCGCTATCTTCAGTCCCAGCTCTGCCAACTGCCTGAACACACAGACCCGGAGTCAGGGTTTAACCATCAACACGCACACCTGCGAGGTCCATGGACAGATGTGCACATGCTAACGAAAACTCGACAAACTCACACCATCAGGGAAGAACTGAACGAGATCTCTGCATGAATGGGATCTCAGTTGTTTTCTCTTGATTGCTTCTCTTGAGCAAAAAAACCTCAGCAAATAGTGTTCAGATTTCCTACCCGAGTCTGAAAGCAAAAGTCAGAGATTTGAATAAGAATTGATACACTCTAAATAATGCTGGGTTGTTTCAACCCAAATTTGGGTGAAATATGGACAAACCCAAATGTTGGGTTAAAAATGTCATTTACAATTTTAACCCAACTTCAACTTTCACTTTCAACTGTAATTTTTTTAATTACATTTTTAACCCAACACTTGGGTTAGTCCATATTTGACCCAAATTTGGGTTGAAACAACCCAGCATTTTTTAGAGTGTAGATATTGAATGGCTAGGACTCTGTTTAAATGTGTTTCTCGTTTTGATGATGAACTGATTGATTCGTAAGTCCCAACACTAAAAAAAATGATGTTCGAGACTTTGTTCGAGAGTTGTTTCAACCTAAATTTGGGTCAAATAAGGACAAACCCAGCCATTGGGTCACATTTTTAAATGAAAAATTTTAGCCCAACTATTGGGTTAGTCTATATTTGACCCAACTTTGGGTTAAACAACCCTGCAGTTTTTAGATTTGATCTTTTAGTATGTTGTCTCCCATCCAATAACTCGCTTGGTGCTTTGTTACTTCTGATACACTGTGTAAAAAAATAATAAAATGCCGGGTTGTTTTAACCCGATTTTGGGTCAAACATGGACAAACCCAAATTTTGGGCTAAAAATTTAATTTAAAAAATGTAACCCAACGGCTGGGTTTGTCCAGATTTGACCCAAATTTGGGTTGAAACAACCCAGCATTTTTTTAGAGAAAGTCTCGGCTTTCAAATTCTGTCCATTTTGTTACATAATTCAGTCAATAGATGTGGTTTTATGGCTCTTTAATGACAGATCGCTGTAGCAGCTCATGAACCGATCATCTCTTCCTCTTCCGGCACCAAATAAACATGAATGAACATCAGAAGGAATGTTAAAAGATACAGAACAACTTTTTAAAATCAATCATGTGTCATGTAATCGATCAATCAGTGTTTCAACAGTGGAAAAGCCATTACATTTTTCTCTTGATCAAAAAAACCTCAGCAAATAGTGTGACTGACCAAAGTCTGTGAGCGAAAGTCAGAGATTTGAACAAGATATTGAATGACTAGGGCTCTGTTTAAATGTGTTTCACGTTTTGATGAACTGATATTGATTCTTAAATCCAGAGAAACGATCTTTTAGTAATAAATAAAGCGTTTCAGAAACATCAAACCAACATTTGAGATGCTGCGATGCCATTGGTCCATTAGTCCAGTTGTCCAATCACAGCGTCTGCTGAGCCAAAATCACTTTTATTGTTGCACATTGAGGGATTTATTCTGTAAATGTGTTCCCATGGAAGTTTATGTGCATGCTTATATCGGATAAAAACTTTAACCGGCTAAGATTTTTAGGATTTATGCACCTATTGCCATTTCCATCCAGCATTTTTTTTATGTGATAAATGTGCATAAACATATATAACAATAAAATGGAAGTCAATATAAGCTCCAATGATGTTTGATTCCCAACCATCTTCAAAGTATCTTCTTCACTAGTTTTTAAAAACCTAAACTTGTTAAATGCTCTTCGAAATATTTTACGTTTTGTTGTTTTCAAATTTTTACTTCATTGGAATGGTACGAAACTTGGTAAAGGTTTTGACACTTGCTGTGTGAACCCCCCAAAAAATCATGGACATGATTCAAAGAGATTAAATGGTCCCGTAAAAAAGTCACACTTGTGTTTCTCACGGTCAAACATGAACCGCATTGGAAATGAATAGGAGACGAATTTCTTGAGATTTCAAGCTCAAATTTGGAACACAACTTGGCTTTGATTCTCTTTCAGATTTAGAGTAAAAGAGCATTTAAGATTTACGACAGATTAAGTTGGAAATTTAATTTTCAGGTATATGCTCAAAAAGTGAATAAATAGATTATAAATACAGCATAAATATAATTTAGTAAAAAAAAAAAAAAACTTTATCAAACTAAAAAAAATCGGTAATTTTTGACCGACGCGCGAAGAGCACCAGAGGGTTAAGTAGCTACTATCTTTCCATACAGTCAGACATTTTATACCAATAATCTGTTGCTTTGCCGTATTACAAAACAGTTCATTATCTCTTTCCCTCTTCCTGTCCTGTCTCACATCCTCTCTCTGTCAGCATCACCCTGTTGAGAAATGACAACCTCTTCACGCTCACACACACACACACACTTCGTCGTCGCATCTTCTTGTAATCTCTGCGGTTCAGAACAGCGATTGCAATGAAGAAACACGTTGGCGAACGAACATCTGCTTCTGCAATGCGCCTTTCTCTGAACACTGGATGCCTCCATTCCTCGCCTAAGGCCAGCTTCTCATTAGATAAAGTCCCTCTCCGAGCTTAAAATAACTTTCATTTACTGCAGTCTGAACGGGTGACTCAACAGAGCCGGAGCTTCAGTGGCAGAGAACAAAGAGAGAGGACAAAAGAGCCGTGTTTCCCAGTCTTATCTCTTTCCAGCACTCTGGAGCCACGGGAAAGGATTTATAATGTGCGAGTGAGAAAAAGATCTACCTTACCCGTGCTATCTCTTTCTTCTCTGCTTCATTTCTGAAGCGTCATTTCCATACGGACACAATACGGCAAATCAGATGCGAGCATCTCTGACTCACTCCGGCTATGCAATATTCGCTCTGGATCGCTGAATCGCTCTCCGTACACGTTTTTTTTATTTTTACGACGTTTCAGTGTGGATGAGAAACTTTTTGGGAAAAGCCTGAGAACGCTAAATTCACCTTTACTGCGCATGCGTAAAACCTCACAGAAGCTCACTGAGATGATACTGACGGAGAAATACATCATAAAGTTATGCGCAATTCTTCTGACAGGATCATTTTATTTAGCAAAATATCTCAGCATTCACTGATGGTCAGGTCGCACTCACTCACTATTATATGTTTGGTCTAAAACTGCTCATGTTTCGCCGCAGGACAGCAGATGTGAGTGAATTCTGTCATCTTTGCAGGACTGTGATATGAAAAGTGTGTGAAGTAACATATTTTAGTAACAGTGTGAAAGTGAATCGCACATAACAGGCACAATACCGCTATAAACATGAATATCTATAGCTGGGTTTCAGTCACGTGATTATGATGACGCGCGAAATTCAGATGGAGGGCAGGGAGTGAAGAGCGCAATGGACGAGATGGAGGAAAGTCCGCACTGTACTACTTTACACGCTATTACAAGAGAAAGATATAAACAAAAAATCAAACATATGTTGGACGTGATCCTTATGTTATGAAGAGGAGCGATTTTTCAACTGAATTGAAAGATTTTCCTGCCATCGAGGCGGTAG
The DNA here is from genome assembly GCF_029890125.1 of Rhinichthys klamathensis goyatoka. Taxonomy (NCBI): domain Eukaryota; kingdom Metazoa; phylum Chordata; class Actinopteri; order Cypriniformes; family Leuciscidae; genus Rhinichthys; species Rhinichthys klamathensis. The sequence continues at coordinate 1,558,262 of NW_026606907.1, read as the reverse complement.
ATATCAGCAACTACCTCGTCTTACAGACATACTTTGACTTTACAAAGTTCGTAAACGTTACACGTTACACAAACACAGCCACTTAAGTTGTATTAACTCACCTTTGACGAAGTGATCACTGACACACGGGCATTTTCCCATTCGGCTCCTCCCGACCGCAGACGTAGCTTTGCAAGCCGTTTTTCCGGAGTTTTTCGGTCAATTTCTTGCATTTTCCCTCCTTATGAACAACAACTTTTGGTACACGATAAAAACTCCTCGTGGTTTGATCGATTTAAGTAACCATAAACGTCGCAAAACATAGGCATTTTGAGTTTGTTATAGAGCTTTCTAAATACAGCAAATCACTTCCTGCCCTCCATTTGCATTTCGCGCCATGGCAACGCAGTGGCGTGACGTCATATGAAAACAAGCTATTGGTACAAAATGCGTCACGTGACTAAACTTACACCATCGTTTTTAAATACCTCAGTTTTCCCAGTCCACAACGTTTTCAAATTGATCCACTTTGGAGAGTGTTTTTTAAAAAGCTTTGTTTACATTAATAAAAACGCCGTCTCAGTGTGAACTGAAGGCCAAAAAGGAGAGAAAAAGATGCATTTTCAAAAAAACGAAAGCGTATTTTAGAGTGGACAAGGCCTATTTCTGATGCAGAAAGACAGACAGATAGACTGACAGACAGACAGACACTCTTAATGCCACTAGATGAAGGTCAGAGGAATAGAGATATATCTCATAATGGAGGGGTTTGAAAGTGATCACTCGGAGGAGTGTAGAGAGCATCAACAAAGCCCTAAATGAGCGAGAAAGGAGGACCTGTCAGGCGCTGACATTGACAGGCTGTCTACGAGCGCGCCCCCCATGAGAGCACAGAGCTGTCAATCAAACTGCTGTCACGGCGATAAGAATCCCATGTTGCACCATTTGCTCCAGTCACTGCAACTCTACAAGGCCAGAAACTCTGCGTAACTACATGTTGCAATTGCAGCGAGCCAGTGTTGTAATCACAGTCCTGTTGTAGATGCTTCCTGTTGCGGTATACACTCTAAAAGTGCTGGGTTAAAAACAACCCAATTTTGGGTCATTTTGCCGTTTTGCATTGATTATGAATGATCATCAATCCCAGTTCGGTCACATCAGCCCAGCTTCTTTACCCAACAGTGTTTTAAGGTCCTGCACAACTGAGTTTCATTGTGTTGATGTTGTATTGCGAAACTTTGAGGTAGGACAGGTTTGGTGCAGGTTAAGCTTTAATGTTGGGTTAAGATGTAACTGAAGGTCAACAGTGTCATTTTTAAAGTATTCACAGGAATAACTTATAGCTTTAATTACATGCAGGTTTTTTAAAATATAATTGCACTGATATGAACATTTTGGCCGATACCGATAACCGATAATTCTTTATATTTGAAAGGCGATAACCGATATATTGGCTGATAAATCTAAATCCAAATTTTTATATAATTTTTGAGAGCCCGATTACAATAACAAAAGTCTCACCATTAAAATCCATGTCCCAAAACACACAATTATGATAATGTTCTCATGTTAATTTTATGTAGCCGATATGACATATTACACTTTACTGTAGGCCTATTTTCCTTTTTGAAGGGATTCCTATTATATTTCAAGCAATTCAGAACCATCATGATGAACTGCATCTGCAGTGTCTCAGCTGAAGGAAATAATATTTATCAGCTTAACATATTGGTCAGATTTTCTTATCAGGCCGATAACTATACCATTAAAAATGAACATTTATTGTGCATCCCTAGTATGTTCACAGTAAGTACATTGTGTCAACTGATTAATTTTAATGTTAGTGCATTGTAGTTGAGACATAAAGTGCCCCTATTATGCTTTTTTTTTTTAAATATTTTCTTTCATGCAGTGTGTGATATCGTTGTATGTGAATGTAAAAGGTCTGCAAAGATTTAAAGGTCAAAGCGCACAATAAATAAAGTTACTCTTAGAATCGATTCTGAATTCCTGAAACCAATCGTCAATTATTCCAATCTCACTCCTGTTACAAACCAATGTAACACATTTGCACAGGGTTCTCAAGTCTCACGCATTGGCCGTGACCGTGAGACACACGCAATTCAACCAGTTCACACGCTCACACCATGTATTTCTCACGCTGAAAAGGCAATGCCAACCAAGTTGTCCTGCAAGCTTTATATAACGTTGTATACGAGGCGCAGACACACAAAGTGAAGTTTCCTGCCGCCAGCGCGTACAAATCTCGGCCAGATTGCGTTCGTTACTAGGCAACATAGATGCGCGAATCACACGGAAGTTGACGGAACATTCTCGGCCATCGCGCGAACGTACGCACACACATTCTCGGCCACCGTACGTTCGTTACTAGGTAACCAACAATATCGCGCGGACACACGTCGTGATCATAGGTCGTGATGGAGAAGGTAAGTTGGAAGAAAGCTCGTCTAACATTTTTAGGCTAGAACATTTAATATATAGCCAATCGTATACATTATTATTGATGCAGTCAAAAACTCTACAACTACTTTGCAACCAAGCCAGAAGCTTTTGCTAAGGGAAATGTTAGTGGGTATGGGAAGGAATGAAGTTTATTGAAGAATTGAATTTTATTTTAAATTATATATTATACTGTATTAATAGTCTTTCTAGTTACATTAAGGCTACATGTATTAAGGCAGAGTGCTCTGGGTAATATTTTATATCCTGTCAAAACATACATTATAATCATTGCCATTGCATTTGTATTTTTCAAAGATGTCAGGGAAAAATGCAAAAAGATTTGTTTTTCCAAACTGTTTGTAGCAATTTGTTATATTTTAGTAATTTTGAAATATAACATTAAAGAGTATATTTGATGTGATGAATTGCTCTGTCATTTATCAGATTTACCAATTATTATAATTTTAATTTGTGCTGGTTAATTTTGCGGGGGTGGGCGGGGCTCCACTGGGGCTCCTCCCCTTGGGCTCCTCCCCTAACCGCATGTGATCTCACTCCAAGCTTTTGATAAAACTTGAGAACCCTGCATTTGCATAATTCCAGGCTATGGTCTTGATTGGCTGAACAGAGTCTCTTAGCTCCGCCCTCAAACACTGTAGTGTATCTGAGACGGGAAGAGTTCAGTTTGTGTTGTTCATGTCGAGAAGACGCTGCAAATCCACTTTGATGCTCTTCCAAAGGATGAGACTCTCGCTGGAATTGATACAGTAAATCAGTCGCCATCGTTACTATTTGTATTACTGTGTATCAAAAGATGAGGAAGATCCGGAGCTGAAATTCAGATATGCTAATGAGCCTTTGGTTTTTGACACTTCGACCAATCACAGCAAACTGGGCCATGTGACCAATCAGAGCAGAGGAAGCTCTCAGAAAGGCGGAGCTTAGAGAGACCGAATCCTTGATGAACCGTTTTCAGACTCCTTGAGAAGTGTGGTAATGTGCAATGTATAATTATGAGAAAGTTCTTGTTTTTTGACCTTGGATGCATGTAAACCTGTTGTAAAACCTTCAAAACAAAATTAAAAACCTTTAAAATAGCATAATAGGTGCACTTTAATATAAAATATAAAGTATGTTTCATATCCATTTCAACCCTTTCTCTGAAGCTTTAGCCTCACAATAAGACAAAGGCATAGCAGGAGTGTGTGTGTGTAAGTGTGTGTGTGGCCATACGGACCTGACAGGTTAGGACACAGGGCTATAACTCCTCAGAGAGCCATAAACACTTCGTCACGCCCCGGGACAACCAGTTATCCATCTCACAGTCCTATAGACAACCAGAAAACCATCCTGAGGAAGAGGACGTAACATGTATCTGAGAGAAAATATAAAAGGATTAGATGCAAAAAGTTTGAACCATATAGAAAATGAGGTTTAACATTATTGATATCTGTTCTGAAAAATCTGTTCAAGTGGAGAAATCAAAGAAGAATGACTAAAACAAAATAAAAATATAATTATTTCCCCTTCAAATACTTTTAATATGTTCCCTTGAACATAAAATTCCAGTCAGTGGATATTACTGAAGCTCTAACCATCTGTTTTACCATAAAGTTAGTGTGTGTTTTCAGGAAGGTGTGTGTTTTCCAGTTTAGTAATGCGTGTTTTGTTCGGGGTCAGTCTGAAACAAACAAACACAAACTGCACTATTCAGAAAATCTTAGCTTGTGAAAATTCGTGTTTTGATAGTCTTGATCTTTTCATGGAAGATCAAGTTGAATTTTTAATTAGTTTGACAATATTGGGAATGTTTATGAAGTATCAAGCTGCTTATTAAGGGCTTTTTGGGGGTTTTCAGACCTCAAACAGAACATGAGGAGATCATAAATGTCCCACTTCTCACTTCGGAAGTCGTGATTGATTAAAAAATGTTGTATATGACCTGTTCCTGTCTTACATATACTGTATATAAATTAGCAAAAAGATATGTTTTAAGCTGAGTTTTGAAATCGTGTAATGATGAAAGGAATAATAATAATAATATAATAATGAATAATAATAATAATTTGTTACATTTAAATAGCGCTTTTCAAAAACAACCCAGCAAATGGGTTACTAATAATAATAATTTGTTACATTTATAAAGTGCTTTACATAGAAGGGGGAATCTCCTCAACCATGTGCAACATTGGGTTAATGTATAAAACCCAACAAGCTGGGTAAAAATAACAGAGCATGTGTTCTGTCCAATATTTAGCCAGCGCCGGGTTGCCAAATAACCCCGAAATGGTTGTTTTTAACCCAGCAGTGTACTGGAAACAGATCCCAGTGTCTCACACTTGATTTGAGATGTGTGTCCTCACAAGAGAAGCATAGACTGACACATTCAGAATTGAAATGAAGGCAAATTGCATTTGGCTGTAGAAAAAATCCTCAAATATCTGGGCAGATATTGCATGTCCACACCACATATGAGTTGACCACATATTTCAGTACGGTGGATTATGAATGATGGGTGTAGAGGATTTATGTCGTATCTGTGAGCTGGGTATTAGCTGTCAGAGGAGGTGTCCCTTAAGTCAATGTAAAGCTCTTTACTTCAGTAATGTGACGTATTTTCAGGTAAAATTAGGGAAATAATGTAGGCCAAATATCCATTTTTATCCAAATCTTTTTGTTTCTATAACAGATGGACAAGTAGGAGGGGTTGAAATGACAATTTGGAAACATCACAGATTAATTTTATATTCATATTTAAATGCACACATAAACTGTTTACAAGCAAATAAGGGTAACACTTTACAATAATGTACATAAATTAGCTGCATTATGCCAGGTTCAGACGACACGATATCAGCCTGATTTTGGCAACCACAATGAGCGTCGGGACGCAGGAATCGATTGTTTTTTTGATTGGTTTGTTGAGATATGGAAACAATACTCCGGTCTTTATGCTTCCTCGAGGGACGTCCATGCGTGTAAAAAGATAAATGCTGGCGAACGATTGCAGCAACCCGGTGAGGACTGGAATTAGCATTAAGCTAACGCGCCGCTTCGGTAGCCATTGTCAATTATTCATATTATATATGTAGTTCAGATATAAACACTGACGTCTACGGTAGTGATCAAAGAGAGTAAATCACCTTTTGAAAGTAGCATGATGCTTCAAATAAAGATTGTATTTAATTACGTCGTTACGCCAGTAGGTGGCGCCACGTGACTGTTAAAATATGTTTTTGTCATTGAATCATTCATTCAAGACATTCGTTCAAAAACGCATTCATCCAGTAATGAAACAAGAAATGTATTTATGAGTGAGTCATTGAATTATTCACACAACCTAACTTTTTCAATGAATTAATTCAAATGATCTATTTAAAAAAAAAAAAAGACTGCAGAAATGATATTTTGTCAGAACCTCTTGTAAATGACATGTTATTTTGTTTAGTTTACTATTCTGAATCGTGATTCGTGAACTATCGTGAATTTAAAATAAAATTACCAATATTTATTAAGGTTTAACATTAATTTCAACATTTAATAATACACAAAAGAACCAAAAGTTGTATGTTAATATTATTTAAACAAACCCGAATTAACATAACAATGAACAATTGTATTTTTATTACAATTTATTTACTTATTTATTTACTTAATTTTAGCAAAGATTAATAAACACTGTCACAAATGTTTTGTTCAGTGTTATTTAACTAATGAGACCTTATTGTAAAGTAATACAAATGTGTAACAATGGTCGATTTTTTAACTTACAATTTGTTACACTGTAATTATATATTTAAGTACTGATTAACATGACCATAGGGTTAGGATTAGCGTTTGGTTTAGGGTTAGTCGCATGTTATTATGCATAATTTATAGTTATTACTATAGTAACCGCATGTAACATGTATCAATTACACATAAAATAAAATAAAATAAATAGTTTTTTGTGCACTTTGATTTCTTATAATAGACCACTGTAATAAAATAACCGTGGAATGTGGAAGAAAATCCGTAACAATAACAGTAATGGATTTATGTCATATGTGTGTGTTATCGGAGTGCTTATAGACTGTAAGCTGGATCTCTCTCAGGCCAAGCGATGGTGTGAGTGAAGGAGGACGGGGCAGATGTCTCTGTGTACTTTACACCAGCGCCGGTTTCTCACTGTGTTTGTTTACATGTCTTTACATCCTTCGTTTCTGAGGGGTGGGGAAGAAAGAAAGGCAGATGTGTGTTTCTCATCAGCTCACCTGCGGTGACACCGCTAAATCCTCCCCTAAAACTGAGTCACAACAACAGTGAATGGCTAGCAGGTGCAGCGATGGTTAAACAGTCAGAAATGGGGGAATCAACTGAATAAAATGGAGAAGTTGGTCCATTTTTTAGCAGCTGTATTTACTAGAGCTTTTCCGCCAATGCCTCGGAATATGTTCTGCATTGAAAATTCTGCCCAAACCACAAGAAGAAAAAGTCATATTCATATTCAAATGTCGGTGGAAATGCCATCTCTTATCCATATTCATATAGTGCATACGGCTCTATGAATCACTAAAAAAAAAAAACCCTGCTCTGCTGTAGACATCTGCTGAAAGTTATTCGTCAAAGTCTCAAAATAAATAATTAATGACAATTACAGTCACCTTGTAAGCAGTCTCAGACACATAGAGTGACACTTGAATGTCAAAATATCAAGTGCCATTTATTGCAAAACATTTTCATAAAACATTTGCAAAAAATGGCTTGGAAATTTGTATGCAGATGCCACTTATTTGCTGTAATATTTGAGATTTGAAGTGTACTATATTGTTTTGCTACACAAATAAAACAATATGGATAGTCAAAGTCTCGAAATAAATAACTAATGACAATTACAGTCACCTTATAAGCAGTCTCAGACAGACACATACAGTGAACTGATTAATTATGAATATCAAACTAAGTGCCATTTATTTGAAAAACATTTTCATAAAACATTGGTTAGGTTGAAAATGATAAACCAAGTGAAGATAAAAGGTATTTGGATACTCTGTTGTCAAATGTTGGAATATGTGTAAAATGTGCTTTATATTTGTAGTATAGCCTACTATAGGCTATGCTATACTGTTTTTACCACACAAATAAAACAGTATGCATTTCAGTATGTTATATAGCTAAATTACGCCTACTACTAAAAGTAGGACTATCCATCCATCAACAGTCAATGTTTTAGCACATGATACTCCTGTAAAATGAAATACTCAGTTTGTAACTATGTTACAAAAACATCATATCTCCCATCTGATTTGAATGGCCTCGATCGGGCTTCGGGCACCAGCTGCCTTGCTGTCAATCGCCCATTGAGTGCGAGTGTATGTGATATGGGGAAACAGCGGCCCCTAGCGGCGCCTGATCAAAATACCTTCAAAAACCCGTTTCCCTGACCATCAATACTGCTCTCTGGAGAATCAACCTGACATTTTTATCAGAGACAGGGACAGCGCTTATGATCCCTTAAGAATTGCAGAAAATTGTGGGCACATCTTAATTATGTTAATAGCAGGTCTATTAAAAATGTGATATGAATTATATTAGGAATCGTCAATATCAGAAGGGGGTTATGCCGCACAAGGGAGGCAGGCTGTCAGAGAGAGAGAGAGAGAGAGAGAGAGAGAGAGAGAGAGAGAGAGAGAGAGAGAGAGAGAGAGAGAGAGAGAGGGGTTAGGAGCGCTGGAGAACGCTTCTCCTCTCCAGATGGTGTTTTAAACGCAGACAGAAGGGTCATTAGACAACAACACACCAGCTTCCAACCACTGACAACAACAAAAATAAACCAAAACGCGAGATGGTGCAGTGCGAGACAACGCGGAATGTGTAGCATCAGTTTAGCCTGGACACGAATGATGTTTTTAACGGACCGTTTTTTCGAATTCGGTGTGGCGGGAGTTCGCGAAGGACAGTTGGAGTATTAACGGAAATATTTCCGTAACACTCCCTATCTAAATCGTTTCTTTAGACGAGGACTTTCGGGATTTACCACAGACAATATCCACTACACTTCTACTTGGAGAAAAAATGGAGCATCAGTGGCAATATTAAAAACATATTTCTATCTTATTGGAGGGATCGCGGACATCTACTGTGGAATATGATATAAAATCCATCAAGAACGCGAGATCTGAATTGGAGGACTTTGAGATTTATTTATTTTTTGTGATTTGAGAAATCGAAGCGAACTTTTCTTTCGCCCGATGCATTTTTACTAAGAAATTTATCAAGATTTTGACATTTGAAAGGAACGTAATACCAAAGTCTCACTACTTTAATACTAAATCTCCGCTGTGTTCTAGCTTTGTATGATATATTTTAGTTCTCTTGAAATTGAATTACCTCATTATTTATTACGAAAGTCAACATCGCGTGCAATCCAAAGGAGTTCAGAACTCTCTCTCTATCCTCAGACACTCTTACAAAACGGCATATATATGAATTTTATTCATTTTGGAAAGTTCTTGACTTTTTCAATGAAGATCGAGGCGTAATCTCCCTTCTGTTTTTATTTTTCGCGTGGATTATTTTGGCTGCAATTACCTCAGTTTGACTTCGACCTTCAAAAGTAAGTTATGCCTCTGCTTTATTTATCGTTTAATATTACTATTTCTTAAATACATGTCAGTATGGGCTGATTATTTTATATCCTTGTAAAGCTGGATATGTCTTCTTGTACAGTCCAGTAATATAGAAATTAAATGATCATGTGTGTTCAGGACAGGTACAGTTTTAAATATGAAATACAAACAATTCTTTCAAATGAGTTATTTCGAATCAAATTAGGAGCCTGTTATTCTCAATAAATGTTCTATTATCACTAAAATGATTCGAAACAAAAATGAAACCTATATTAAGTCGTACAAAATATCTTTCTTAATCTTTCTGTAATAGCCTATTCATTTTAGTCACAGTGTATGAAAATAACCCAGAAACTGCTATAGGAAAAAAATGCAACAAAAAATGGAAAAGTTAATTTAATGGCAAGAGAATTCCAACCGATTCAGTTTGATCTGATCTGTCAGCAATGTGCTCACATGCTGCCTTGTTTCACATATTCTGAAGAGAAAGAGCTTTAATTTATGTTTGCAATAAAACAATATTTAACTGACAAGCAATTTGGCTGATAACAAAACTACAGCATATTTCAGCTTTAATCTAATGGAAAAGTAGCAGTCATCGGCCTGGCAATCTCTGCACCTGTTCATCTTAAAATGATTAGTCTATGAGCAGAAAAATGAAGATTTGATCTGGTGCATTATGATGAATTGTTCATTGCAACCTTGCCATCACACTGATGGATGAAACCACAATATGCTCTGTTGCAACATCTCTTGTCTTAACTGTCCTCCAGTTCAGCCCAGTCAGCATTGATGCTCCTGCAAACCACCACTTTACTCTTCAATTGACCCCAGTAAAGAGCAGCTGAATTATGAATGAACAGACGGTAATAGTTTTCCCAACAGCTGAATGTCTAAAGGTGAAACCACACTGTGGCCACAGACTATCCTTAAACATTACCACCAAACAGCCCTAAAGCTTTTACAGGCAAATATCCCTGCGCACCGACTAAGAGAACGCCATTCATTAATCAAAATTATTCAGTTTGCTTTCATAGAAGAGTCAGTATATGAAGTAAAGACAGATGAGGAGACGTTGGTAGTGTGTTGATATGGAGAACTTGTTTGATGGGTTTGTTTGAGGGTCTTTAGAGTCAGTGTTACTATAAACTAGTTAACGTTCATAACTTTTCTAAGTCAGCTACATAAAAATGTAAATTGTTCTAATTTGACACTGAAAATTAAGTAACTAACTGATTGCTGATCGTACTAGTTCTTAAAGGGACAGTTCACTCAAAAATAAAAATGTTGTCATCATTTACTCACCCTTATGTTGTTCAAGACCTGTATGAGTGTATTTCTTCTGATGAACACAAAACAAGATATTTTAAGAAATGCTGTTAACCAAACAGTTGACAGTAGCCATTGACTTCCATAGTAATTTTTGTCCTGCTATGGAAGTCAATGGCTATCATTAACTGTCTGGCTACTGATATTCTTTAAAATATCTTATTTTTAGTTAAACAGAAGAAAGAAACTTAAACAGGTTTGGAACAACATAAGGGTGAGTAAATGATGACAGAATTTTAATTTATGGGTGAACTGTCCCTTTAAGATACAGTCTTAACATAATGGCTATGTTTATGCAAATGGTTGACAAAAGCTAAATACATATGCTTAAAACATTAAAAATAAACAGTCAATTATGCACCAAAATTCATATACTTTTATGCACAAACAAACTATAATGCACCAACATTAATATACTTTTATGCACAAACAAACAATTATGCACCAAAATCAAATACTTTTATGCACACTGACTACTTCATGATTTGCACTCACTGTGAATCTAATTTAGTACAAAAAAAAAAGTGCAATGCAAACTGTCAGTGCAACACTCGGCACTGATCTGCAGTGAGAACTCACTTGTACTGTCATGTGGAAGGTGTCAGCTTCTGTGCGGCAGATCTTAGGTTTACTACACTAGTGTACAGGACGGCTGTTTTCAGGTTGGGAGAGCGTGTCCTTGTGGCAGTGACTGCAATGGGAGCAGGGACATGGTGTGCACTGGAGGTAATTATTGTAATTTGAGTGCGGGTGCAGGTGAAGTTTGCCGTCTCGTAATTAACGAGAGGAGCAGATGGCGGTGGGCGGGAGATGGTGCCGGCAGACGGCCGGTAAAGGGGGAGGGAGAGAACGAGAGAACGAGGGGTCAGCCTGTGATCAGTATAAGCACCTGATCGGCCAGGTAGTCTGACTGCCACCTGCGAGAAAGACCTTCACGTGGCGGGAAAGAAATTCCGTTAAATTTACGGTAAAAAAACGGCAGCGTTGGTTGCCAGAAATTTACCGTAAATAACAACATTGGAGGTTTTACAGACTTAACTTAAATTTACAGTAAAAAAAAAAAACGTATTTCATTATCTGATACCTGTGAGAAAGATCTAGCTAACACAACACATGGCGACACTGCCCTTAAAAAGCCAGTTTATTATCCACTATTGGCACCAAAGATAAAATCATTTCGGTAACACTTTACAATAAGGTTCATTAGTTAACTACCTTAACATGAACTAAGAATGAACAATACTTATACAACATTTATGAATCTTAGTTAATACTAATTTCAACATTTACTAATACATTATTTAAAATCAAAGGTTGTATTTGTTAACATTAGTTAATGCACTGTGAACTAACATGAACAAACAATGGATTGTTTTAACTAACTTTAACAGAGATGACCTAATACAGTAACAAATGTATTGATCATTGTTAGTTCATGTTAGTTAATACATTAAATAATGTTAACTAATGAACCTTATTGTATACCATCATTTTGAATCTTGGCAATATCCATAGAGTTACTCTATTCCATAAATAAAAGTTGTGATGTGCTGGGGACATAAAAAGGGCTTTTGCGTTCATAATGTTGGTACACCGGTTCGAATCTGGCATGAAGCAATATCCTGATCCCATTTCCGTTAAACAGAGCGACATAAGATATGTTTCCATCCACCTATTTCTTTTTGTTGCACATTTTGAATTGCATAAAAAAAATCGCTGGATGAAAACGGCAAGATGCAAATCAATTCTTAAAAAGTCAATTGAGGCGGATTCATTTTTTATCCGATGAGCAAAAAATAGTATGGAAACACATTTACAGAATAGATCCCTCAATGTCCATCAAGAAACGTTGAGGCTGTGATTGGATAACTGGAGATACCAGTGGACCAATGGCATCGCAACGTCTCTAATGTTGGTTTGGTGTTTCTGAAACGCCGGGGTCGAAGTGTGTGATCAGAATGATTTGGTTTAATTCCCTCCAGAAGTGTGTTCCTGAACACCAGCATCCGAACGCAAGAGAACATGTTGTGTTTCGTCTGACGCTCTGAAACACACTCATTTATGATGGAGGGAAAAAGAGCCCGATTAAAGCAACTTACATTTTTATTACTGATATCTAGAGAGCTGTCAGATCACACACTCTCATCCTAATTCCCATAATGCATTGTGCGGTCACCTGAGTCCCGAGCAGGTGTGGTTGACCGCAAGCTTTACCAGAGAGGTGTTTGAACCTGTTTTGTATATTTGTCGACGTCTTTAGAAGAGCTCAGTGGAGATTATCCTGGTCATTAGCTGCCACAGAGAGCACTTATGTGTCACTTATGTCCTGGTGTGAGGAAATGAATCTCAGACTGAGTTAAAGATCTGGGATCCCCCCCCCCTTCTTTCCAAAGTTGCATGAATTGAAAGGAATGCCACGCTGCATAAAATAAAAAATCCATAATTGCACAGTGCACCACAAAATCAATGGGATACAGGAAGAGTCTAGAGATTGCAGGCAAAAGTGACACAAATCTGATTCAAAACAGTGTGGACAGCACAAAGCACACAGAGTCTGATCTTTTCTATACTGATTTGGACTACATGCATATGGTCCTGAATCAGATACATGTCTGATGTTTTACAGTGCAACTTTTACATCACTCTAGATCGACAACTCTACGCTCCAAAAGACTTTACATACAGGTAGTTCTTTGGTCACTTGGTTAATATGGAAGACGGCAGTTAAGTTAGTTATAGAACTTATAAGTATTACGGTGACGGCTCTATACAAGGGAAAACTATATGAGAAAAACCTTGTCCCCCGTCCTGCTTATCACCTGACACAAATTTCCTGAGATTTGAGATCGACAACTCTACACTGATGTTACTCCTATTTAAGTGATAAATACACTCAGGGGTGAAGGCTGTATAAATCTGACTGTTATGGCAAATTGTCCCATCCAGTCATCCTACGGGGCCGACCCCGGGCTCCCAGCGGGAGTCCCAGTGAGAGGGAGCAGCAGGGACAGGCTAGGGGGGCAATTGCCATAGTTTTAGCCCTGTTTATCCCTCCAAACAGTGGGAAAGACGGCGACGGTGCGGTGAGCACATGTGTTTGACATTACTGTGACATGGCGTCCTCTTTCAGGAGAAGGAGAATGTCAGAGAGCAGTGGAGCCGGCCAGCTTCCAAACATCTGGAGTAACAAACACACATTTACGCCACATTGTAGGAGTGGGGAGTTCACTCTGAGAGAAAACCACATCACTCTCAGAGACACTCGCTTTACTTGTCTTTCCTTTTCCCATGTGTTCTCACAAGAAATGGTGTTGTCCTATCTTAAAAACATAATTAGTCAGCTTTATAAAAGATTGCATGTAAAATAGACTATCGGGATTAAGTCTGGTCCACTCTGTAGGCTTTTGTGGCTGAGACCCGCCCACTTAGACAGGACCAGACTGTCTGATTGACATGTGAAGTGACCAATCACGTTTAAGACGGGGTAAATCTGAAATCTCTTAGACCAAAACTGAATATACAAATGTGCTCAAGGGTTCAGTTTAATTGCTGTTAAAGGTGCAGTAAGCGTGTCCACTCATGATAGGGAAGGAGAGAGAGTGAGCCAATACGCAGTAGGGGGCGTGTCCACTCATGATGGGGAAGGAGAGAGCGTGAGCCAATACGCAGTAGGGGGCGTGTCCACTCATGATGGGGAAGGAGAGAGCGTGAGCCAATCAGCAGTTGGGGGCGTGTCTACTCATGATGGGGAAGGAGAGAGCGTGAGCCAATCAGCAGTAGGGGGCGTGTCTGCTCATTATGTGGAGGAGAGAGAGTGAGCAAGAGGGAGATTTGATGAAAGATTGTAGAAAGAGAGGTGGCTGAGAGACATTACAAAAAAGGAAAGCATTTTTGTTTTGTCGTTTGTTTGTCATCTTTGCTTAATTTTTCACAAAGCATTATTTTGCCTTGCTTCAGCTATGATAAAGACACATCCAAAGACACACATGCATTGCGTTTCCTGCATTTTGGGGGCGGAGCAATGAAGGGAGGGCGCGTGTTTGTTTGGGTTGATTTCAAATATCAACAGTGTTCAATAATGATTCTCAGAAACCCCTTACTGCATCTTTAAGTGTCTTGCATATCTTTAATTAATGCTAAGAAGTTCGCAAACACTGCCAAAACCAGCAGTTAGATCTTGAAGCACACATTGTCTCAGCCAATCAGGTTAAAGCTTACATTTTTAGAAAGCTCTTGTCAAAAATACGGACACATTTCTCAAAGAAATAAGAGACTGCTCAGGCTGATGTTGCAAGATTGTTGGATCCTCATTTCTCTGTAATGGAAAACAGACCTGATCTGGTCAAACTGGGGACATTGTAAACCTCTTTGAGAAATGGCTCCCATTATGATTCAGCTTGTTTTGTTTGGATGATAAGCAAACTCTTGGTAAATAAGAAGGGGGGGGGGGGGAGAGAGAGGAGGATAAAAGGATAAGTTGCCAGCGGAAGTATGGCTGAGAGACAGGGCACCAGCTGGAGTAATCCCTGCTAGGGTTTATTAATCAAACAGTGTGGAAGTTCATATCAGCGCTCCTGTCTGTGATAAAGCTAGTTCCTCTCTCGCCCTCAGTCAGTTAGTTATCACACAGTTCTGAGTGGTAACTACAGATGAAGTTCAGTTATTAAGCCCTCACACACACACACATACAATTCTCCTCACAATGATGTTAAAGAATTGAGATGGGGCTCTGGGCTGGATTGGGACCGGGAGACGTACGATGTAGCGTATTTTCTCAAATTAAAGCAGCCGTTATCTCACGGAAACAGAAGCAGAGCGCCGGACTATCCTGTCATTCTTGAAATGGGTTTGAGCTGAATTTCACTGCGGCTACGAAGACCTTAATCTAACGCAGAGGTCTTCTCTGATCAGTTATTGTTCCACAACCAGGGATCCACCAGAAGGAAGTTTAATTTCCATACAAAAAAAGGAACGTTTTCAAAGCAAATGGAATTGGGAGAAACATTTTTTGGGGGGGACTTTTACGAGGATGTTCCTATGGAAATTAATACAAATTCCTGCAGAGACTTTATAGTATCAAAAGTGTCTATTAAAAGGGGAGGGAAAAGGCTGGATTGATCCCCACTGAGGACACAGCACGACCGAGAGAGAAAGACAAGGACAGGGAATTAATCTTCATTATTATATTCTTGGCATATTTAGTTTGCCTATTTAGGCATTATTAACAGTGCGCCTATGTAGGCTGCTTACTTGTATATTCATTTATATTTATATTTTATCTACAGTTTATTAGGGATGCACAATATATCAGCTGATATATGTTTAGTTTTAATGTTATTGTTATCGGCCCGATAAGAACATTTGTCCGATATATAATAAAGACGATAAATAATGTATTATTTCCTTCAGCTGAGACACTTCAGATGCGCACTGTTGAACAAGATGGTTTTGGATTGCTTGAAATATGATTGGAATCACTTCAAAAAGGAAAATACAGTAAAGTGCAACATGTGAAAGTGAATGAATAAAAGTCTATCATATGGGCAACATAAAATTATAATAAGAAAATATTTGTAATTGTGTGCTTGGGAGATGGATTTAATGGCGATGATCACTGTACCATTACTGCTTCAATAATTTCATAGAAGAAGAGAATATTAATAAATATACACTGTAGATATATAACTTTGGTTATGTTTATGTGATTTTTTTTTTGCATGTGTGTGTGTGAGTTGAGCAGGTTATAGCCTTTTGTGCTCCATAAATCACCAAGCTGTAATGACGCAAGAGCCAAAGCAAACAAGAGCAGTACTAGGCTACAGCTGGCCATAGCCTAAGAGAACGAGAGAGAGAGAGAGAGAGAGAGAGAGTGAATACAGTGGAGAGACAGCAGCTGTCAGGCCCGAATCGTGCACCTGTCTCACAGGAAGCCAGGCCACTATTTCCTGGATACGCCTCCTACGCCAAACACTTCTGCTGTTTTCTCAGAGAATATACGAGGGAGAGAAAAAAAGAGCTAGTTATCCGAGTCAGGGAGTTAGGATGAAAAAAAGGAAGTCAGTTGTGAGTACAGTCGGCAGAGCCAGATCCTGACTTATGGCCGAGACTTTGAAATAGATATATTTTAGATTTAAATACTAGCAGTACTGCACAAAACATTATGGGAATCAGTACACTGCATTCAACTGTAAACATCTCAAGTTAAAGATATCCTACATTGTTGCCTCATGAAACATGTGGCAGTCTATGAGGTAAAGGCTGATGGCATGAGGATACAGTATTAAACACAGTATTCTATACACATTTTGATGGATGTAGTCAAGACAGTCTTTTGGTTTTTTTTTGTAAAAATAATAGGAGAACTATGGTGCAATGCGTTTCGGCCAGCAGAAGTGCACACAAACACTCTTTCCACTCATTTACATGTTCATCCTTCTCTCCCAGGTAATAGTCATCCATGTGACAGGATGTGACATCACTTCTAGCGCAGTAACAGATGGTGAGCATGGTAGCCTGGCGTTATAGCCAATCTTGTTTTTCTTCCAGTCATGTGAGCAGGGGATCTGCAGTGTGTGTGTGTGTGTACAGGCCCTGTGTGTTTTGCTTGGCACGCGTCCTCTTTGTTTGTGAGGATTGTCAAGGCGGGTCCTCTGGAGGGCTTCTGTGTCTAATTCCCCAGCCGCCCCTCACGCTGCCTGTATGCAATTAACAGAGTAATTAAAAGCTTGATGAGCTAATTGGTGTTGGGTGAAGCTGCAGGTGTTTTGATTGGGGAGCTTGTTTGTGGAAGTGCGGAGAGCAAACAGATTCCTGTCATAGATCATTTTGTCTATTTTTTCCTCACTATAAAAGTAATACATGAGTTTAGGGAAAGCAAAGCTATTATAATTATTTATCAGCCTTGATGGGAAAACTGTAATCGTTCCATAACGATCGTTCCTGTAGGGCTGAAGGACAAGCATGTCTTATTATTTGTTCAAGCATTAATCAAACAGCCATTAGAATTATGGCTCTCTTAGAAGAACAAAATTGTCTCATTCTTTTGTGTAGTTTAATGTTGTTTCCAGCATCAAGCAAACTTTCTCTCTCCCTCTCTCTGAGATGATGTTTACTGTGAACAGGCCAGTGAGATGCTACAGTTGCTCCATAAAACAATAGAAACCTCATTGCTTGTTGTGTTTGCATCTGCCAGTTGATGACAGAGTGAATGTAATTTAACAGCGATGTGCAACAAGAGATCTTGTCAGCCCAGAGTGTATGCCTAATTCATACAGTCTTTCAGTGTCTTCCTCGTCTTTTACTTTATTTTATCTTCCCCTCTCACTAAAGAACTTTCTGTCTTTGAATATCAGTTGACAGATGTGTTGGTGATGGCTGCATGCCTGCATTACACTTGGTCCCCAGGTGTCTGAGCTGAGGACATTCGTGTGTGTGTGTGTGTGTGTGTGTGCTTGTGACAGTTATTGTTGTTCAGGTGTGTGAGCTTGAGCTCTGAACACTACACACACTGTGAACATGTTTCCACCGCCTAAAGCACGACGGTTACTTCAGGCAGCAAAGGAAACAACTACAAACGCAACAAGTCCACAGAAGGGTGGAGGGACACGAGAGTCAGAAGCGAGTCTTGGACTGTGAAACGGAGAGATTCCCCACACTGAAAGAACCCAGACCAATTGCATGAAGCTAAACAACAAGCACCTTCTTGTAAATTTGCTCTTGAATGTTCCTTACTCATGCAGAAGTGGCCAAACACTCATCTCTGCATCTCGACTGGTGCCCAGCGCTGTCCTAACACACTCCAGATGGGCCGAGCTGGGGAGTTGTTCTTGGCACGTCCTGGCTCGGCTGAATGTCACAAATACTTTCCTTTATTTAGGAATGGCTAAGGCCGGGCGGCTGAAGAGGGGATAGGAGGGAGTAGGGTAGAGAGAAGCTCAGCAACATCTGGGTTTTATTAGCAGCCATTGGGAGAAATCTGAAAAGGAAGATTTTTTCTTTCTTGCCTTTTTGGGTAGTGCTGGGCTTTCCAGAGTCCTGACCACTGATTACACCCTCCCTGTGGAGAACAGATGGCATTGAGACTTAAGTACAATTTTATCAATAATCAAGAGTATAAGAGCTAATCTAGCTTGTGTTTTGGATGCTGCTTCATAGCATGATATGCTGATCTCCCAGTTTTCTTAACTTGCCTGACCAGCAAGAATATCTTGTACTGGTAGACCAGTTTTACCAGCTTTATTCAGGGTGGTTAAGCTGGTCCTTCAGCTATACTCTACATGCACCAAATCAGCATAAACTAGCAAGATAAGAGGAAGCCCCCCTAAAGTGGACCATGACTTTGTTTTGTAGGACATGTTCCTGATTCAACATCCTTGTTGGTCAGTAGGGTCAAGCTTTGCCTGTTTAGTTTTGACAATTAGCCCGTGTTTGTAGATGCCATAACGAATTGTTCTGCCACTGGGAATGCTAATGGATAGCTTTCTCCAGGTATATCTATTGCTACAGCTTTAGGGATAGAAGAAGATGGGAAACAACATTCTTCTCAACTGTTCATTTCTCTCTGATTTTAGGCATAGGTGATGATTAAGTTTAGGGTAGGGTAGGCCCTAGACATGGGACAAGGATGTGGGTCCAGGAACACATCCTTTTGGGGTAAAACGGGGTAAACCCCCTTGAAAGTGTGTTTGGATCAATCAATCAACAGGTTCCCTTTCGCTCTGTTCATACAGTTTTATAGTGAAGCTGAGCTGAGATATTCCCCTCTTACCACTTCCTAGATGAGGTGAAACCCAAGAGAACCGCATTTAGTGTACGTCTTCCTCATAACAGAAGGATATGTGGATTTCTTTGGAACAGCGACAAGAGAATGTGTCTGTACACTCTTTAACACAACTGTACTGTGGTTATACACACACCATTTTTGGTGACCCCGACATTCTTTCCCACACACACGTACATGCTGGATGTCTCTCTCACACACATACACATACAGAGTCTCAGGGCCCAGGGGTCTGTTCAGCTTGTGACTAAATACGCATTTATTGCCATCTGAATGTTTGTTTTCTCAAAACATATTTGCTCAGCTGAAGACGCCTGCTTAGGCTCACAGAGAGTGTGTTTGTGTGTTGCGTGCTCTCTCACCCTTATTGTACTCTGAGTTGTAAATAATTGAGAGATAAGTTCGGTGTGGAGAGCACATGATGCTGGCCAATTAGATGTAAACAAGTTGACTTTCTAACTCTGTTCCAGTACATAATGAGCTGCCTTTCTGTCTACTACCTACAGTAAATAGGCAGCTGCCTTCTAAGGGGTGAAGTGGATCCCCGTAAGAGTAGACGTTGATGTAAGAGTTGAAGAACCTCCTTCGCATCGGAAACGCACATATGATGTGGTCTAGGTAACAATACACTTCCCATACTAGTTCACACAGACTCCTACAAAGAGGAATATCGGGATAATATCCGGTCAGATGGCAATGTCTCTTTATTCAGCAATTCACTTCCCATATTTAGGCATAGGTAATGGTATAGGTAGAGCACATGATGTTGGCCAATTAGATGTAGACAAGTTGACTTTCTAACTCTGTTCCAATACATAATGAGCTGCCTTTATGTCTACTACCTACAGTAAATAGGCAGCTGCCTTCTAAGGGTTGAAGTGGATCCCCGTAAGAGTAGAGGTTGATGTTAGAGTAGAAGAACCTCCTTCGCATCGGAAACGTACATATGATGTGGTCTAGGTAACAATACACTTCCCATACTAGTTCACACAGACTCCTACAAAGAGGAATATCGGGATAATATCCGGTCAGATGGCAATGTCTCTTTATTCAGCATGCAGAGTTTACAATATGGGCTCCGGTCCAGAGGTCTATAGAGGAGGTTTTGGGTGATGATGAGGGGAGATGGTGGGATGGCTGGGTCGAGGGATAGCGGACGGACGGGTCTTGAAGTACCGGCCAGGGGTCGAGGGCTGTAATCCTGCTGTTTTGATGAGAGGCCTCTGTTTGTGTGGACTCGGCAGCGGCCTGATGGGGAGCAGATGTGGGAAGGCAGGCGGTCGGGCACAGAGCCAGAGCAGCTGGGAGAAATTAAAAACAAGAGCATTCCTAGAGACTGGGGGAATTACAGAGGGTTGGATGGAGGGGAAAGAGGGGGGGTATGTAGTTACAGGGACAGGGAAAAGAAGCCATGTGAAATGATGAGAGAGGGTTACCTTGAGGGGGTTTCATTGTGTTTGAGTGAAAGGTAGCACAGGACGAACTATAATGGCTAGAACAAGTGCCAGTGTGAGCAAGGAACCACGTCACACACACGTGTACCTAGCTATCTAAATGAGGTCATACACTAGTCTTCTGCTCTTTTTATAGAAGTCTTATTATTATGACTGTAGACTAACCTAAATGGTAACCCTAAAAGAGAAATATATTTGCCTCTTTATTCTATATTATAACTAGTGCTGGGCAACGATTAATCGCAGCCAAAATAAAGGTTTGTGTTTAAATAATATATGTGTGTGTACTGTGTATAGTTATTTTGTATATATAAATACACACACATGCATGTATATATTTAAGAAATATTTGCATATATACTATATTTATACATAATTTATATTATATATAAATATTCATATTTTATATATAAATAACAAATTTGTCTTAAATATATACATGCATGTGTGTGTATTATATATACAAAATAATTATATACATTACACACACATATATTATGTAAACACAAACCTTTGTTTATGATTCATTTTACCTTTGATGGTAACCCTAGGCATCCACAAAAAGAAGTTTTGTCAGATTTAGCTAACTTATAACTAAGTATAGCTAAATAAAGCCCTCCACACACTAACTCTACAAAGAGCAAATCACAGAAACCAGAATTCTGGGCCTGGATTCTTGTGTGTTTGGATCTTTTTCTGAAAGCAAATGACCGCTGATCTCAAAAGACTCCAAAAAAGTCACAGAATTACAAACAGGAGCACTTTTGTGGGTTTTTTTTTTTATTTTATTTTTTTTATAGCAAAATACCAGATGGACAAGGTTAGTTTTTGCTGGCCTATACTTGTGCGTTTTCATCCAGACATCAAGCATATGGTCAGGGCGGAAGTCCAGAGAGACTGCTTTAACATCATTACAGAATCACAGCATTGAGGATCAAGTCACACATCT
Source organism: Rhinichthys klamathensis goyatoka (assembly GCF_029890125.1). NCBI lineage: Eukaryota > Metazoa > Chordata > Actinopteri > Cypriniformes > Leuciscidae > Rhinichthys > Rhinichthys klamathensis. The sequence goes on along the minus strand of NW_026606907.1, from coordinate 1,536,701 downwards.
GTAGGAGGTCTGGTAAAAGTGTATTGCATTGTGAGCTAGATCTATTTGGCTTATTGATCTCACAGTATGGCTCTTGTGGCAGGGCCGTAGCTGGAGGATTTGGGGTCCCCTGAAAAAATATTGATGTGGGCCCCCACCACCCTCCACCAATATCATAATATACTATACAATAGATGAGCATGGAGGCCCACATGTAACAGAAGATAGTGATGTTGTTGTAAAACCTTGATTTAAAAAGTTATAAAAATTACAAAAACTAACAAAAAGCAAGAAATTGTGAAATAACAATAAAACCAATTTGAAAAATGTAACAGCAAAATAATGTTTTTTTCTATTAAAATTCATAAATCAAAAAGTAAACATTTAGAAATTGACAAGAATGCAGTCACATGTAAAAAATAAAATCATTTATTGTCTTATTTTTTAATAAAGATAATATGGAACTGGTAATATATAATTAAATAAAGCTATTAAATGTTTTCATCTAAGTGCAGTGTGTTGTATTCGTGTTTTCTTGATCCACTGGTTGACGATCACACGTTGATCTGATTGGTTACAAGGTCGTTTGTGACGTCAGAAACACCAGCGATTTCAAACCGTGTTTTTGAGACTGTCTTTGGTTCACTGCAGTTTTAAGCAGAAAATACTCAGCAATGCTGTCGACTTATGAACTTACACATGGTGTGTCTTAAAGCATATTCAAAACACAGCATATAAACATAAACAACACTAAAAGCTGGATTTTAAGGCTGTTTTATAGAAACAACTGAGATACATTATTAAAAAGTGATTTTTTATAGGTGGGCACATGTACTTTTACAGATGCTGTTCATAGATTTGAATATTCAGTCCGGTTAGCAATGTCTCTCCTCGTATCTTATCTAAGTAATTCTTTGTTTGGGCTTTATGGAAGCACAGATGGTCAGAGAAGGGGCTCATACATGGACTTTCTAATGTATTAAAAGTGAAATCCAGTGCTGTGTGTGTGTGTGTGTGTCCTTTAGCTGGTCAGATTAATCAGATATCTGTAATCCCAGCACAGGCAGAGCAGGGCAGACTGGCCTCTCTCACCTTGTGTCCGCGTATATCCGACAGCTTTCCCAGTCCTCCTGTGGGAGTTCATGCCAACTCCCAGAATCCCCTGAGAATGCATGCAGGAATGACCATGTGTTGCTCCCCTAAGAGTACATTAAAAGAAGTGATTATGGCCTGTTGTTGTGTCAGGAAACTTGGGAGTGAATGGATTTTATTAATATTTTTAAGTTTAAATCATTTCAAATCACAGAGATCATGCATATATGCCTCCTGTTAAATCCTAACATCAACGTTTCCTCGGGTTACGTGTGACTGATAATCTCTTTGCTGAATACTTTAGTACATCCAGGTTAACTAGCATGAAATTATGAAACTTTTATAACGTAAACAAATAATTATAAATAAATAACATTATATATTTCTCATATATATGTGTTTAGACGGCTTGAGTAAATCTGCAATACAGGTGAAACTCGAAAAATTTGAATATCTTGCAAAAGTTCCTTTATTTCAGTAATTCAACTTAAAAGGTGAAACTAATATATTATATAGACTCATTACATGCAAAGTGAGATATTTCAAGCCTTTATTTGTTATAATTTTGATGATTATGTCTTACAGATATGAAAAGCTTTTCACAATATTCTTATTTTGAATTTGGGATTTTCATAAGCTGTAATCCATAATCATCACAATTATACTATAGTTTAATGATTCATAATACATGATTTCAATTAATAATTAAAAAAAAAATTACACCACGTATCCGTAACACGGCAACTCCGCAACACTAGCAGCCCCCCCCCCCCCCCCCCCCCCCCTGAAAAAAAATCCTAGGGGAAACACTGACATACCTTAGTTAACATAAACTAAGAATGAACAATACATAGTATTCATTTCAACATTTACCAATACGTTATTAAAATCAAAGGTTGTATTTGTTAACATTAGTTAATGCACTGTGAACTAACATGAACTAATTTTATCCCTCACAACTCATCTTTGATCAACAAAATAACATATGTAAAAGTTTTTCCCTTGAAATATTAATATGCAAATGAGCCCCGCCTCCACTCACTCACTCAGCTCAGAGATCCACCCGTTGACAATCACACGTTGACCTGATTGGTTACAAGATCATTAACTAATGTTAACTAATGAACCTTATTGTAAAGTGTTACCATTTTATGTATTGTTCTTTATTAACGTTTGAAGACAATTGCTTTGTCTCAAATTGTTGGGGATATGAAGAACCCCAAAACACTTCACAGATGTCAAACAATAAACGATAAATCCCGTCTTGTGCATTATTAAAGAAATAACCAGCGACTGCTTTAATAGACATTTATGGCTACTTTCAGACCGTCAGTCCAAATCCGATTTTTGTGCATATCCGATTGAAATCCGATCAGATTTAGCAAGTGTGAACGAGCCAAAAAATCACATAAAAATGCGATTTTTACAAATCCGTTTTGAGCGGAATTTTTTTTCCGTCCAAATCCATATGTGGTTTGAAATCCTATTCAAATCGCATTTCTGGAAGTCCGTTTCAGTCTGAGCGCTCTGATCGTGATTTTCGTGTGACTTTCTCACGTGAACATCAGACGTTGTTATAGGAAAACGCAACGCATCGCGCGGCTACACATTTCCATGATGTAAAATTTAAGTAAGATCTTTATTGCAATGTTGTGCTTGTTGTTGTTTTTTCTACCAACGCAACGTCATTACCATAGAAGCCAATGCAGATATTCTGGAAAACGAAAGAACGGCATGGACACACAAATCGGATCTGAACAGGAGCGATACACAGTGTGTACGTCAATGATTTTACATCAGGATACACAAGTAATCGGATTTGGACGTAGTTAGTTGCTTAATTTTCATTTCCGTCCCGATCCACCAGCTCCACCCATCATGTAATGTCATTGGTTTAAATTCTCATTAAAGGATTTGATTTAACGCAGATCCTTAAAGTTTCTTCTTCCAATTTTTGAATTTTGTGTGATGTGATTACGGGGAGAATAAACATCAGACGTTACGATTGGCTGATTTATGTGATCAGTGAGGACTGAATGGTTCCTGGACGTCTGCTTGGAACATGCTATAAGATTGTGAATCATTAATTTTTCATATTAAATCTCATATTTTTTACATGCTTGCAGAGAAAGGCTCACCAAAACAAAGTTACTAGGTTTTCACTTTTCACGTTTTCTGAGTTGGTAGAAGCACCGGAGACCCGATTATAGCACTTAAACACTGAAAAATAATATTTTCATGATACGTCCCCTTTGAATTCATTGAAAATCTTTGGGATGTGCTGGACACTTGCATTGTCAATACAAGATCTTGAACAAAAAATTAGTTTGAAACAAAAATTTTCATGATATGTCCCTCTTTGAAACACCGAAACATGAGGAATGTTGTCTCCTCAGGACCCTCAGCGTGTCTCGTAACCTAATTCAGGGCCGGTAATATTATAATAAGATGCTCTTCATACGTCAGAAATCAGATCAGCTCACCAAAACAAAGTAATAGGTTTTCACTTTTCAAGTTGGTAGAAGCACAGGGGACCCAATTATAGCACTTAAACACTGAAAAATAATATTTTCATGATATGTCCCCTTTAAATGGACACTTGCTGGACACTTGCATTGTCAATACAAGATCTTGAACAAAACATCTCGATTTTCATGATACGTCCCCCTTTGAAACACCGAAACATGAGGAATGTTGTCTCTTCAGGACCCTCAGAGTGTCTCGGACCCCGTCGCCCTATTGCAGCTGTCATCCCTCAAAGGTCGAGCACCAATTATCTGGCTGTTAGTAGTTTGGCTGTGACCCTGTACGTTTAGTTATTTTTGCACATGACATCTTGATGGGGGCTTTCTCCGAACATGGCCTGGGCTGGTGGCCCCCGCACACGGGCAGGGTGTTGTGCTGTGTTTCGGGAGGTCTATCCGACTGAAGGTGACAGTGGAGAGAAATGAGGGCAACTGATCCACAGTGAGTGACAGCACTGAGACGAGCGGCGCCTGCTGCTCAACACATGCTCGGGGGAACATGCACACGCTTAATGTTTACCTTTGTGCATTTACTGTAGTTCATCTACGCTTTAAAAGGAATCACACTTTTCTGGGCGTGCATCATTATAATTGTTCATGCAAATTCTACTGTTTTTTTTTTTTCAAATATCCTAAAGTACTCAATAAAGTATGGAAGCTTGTTTCTGCCACAGAATAACACATTTTAAAAGATAATTGCAACTTTTTATCTCTCAATTCCGAGTTTACATCTCGCAATTTTTACTTTTTTTATCAGAATTGCGCAATATAAAGTCGCAATTGCGTGTTATAAAGTCATTTGCGAGAAATATTTTTTTCAGAATTGTGAGATATAAACTTGTAATTGCGAGTTATAAAGTCCATTTCTAAGGGAAAAAAAACCCAAAAGAATTTTTTTCTCAGAATTGAGAGTTTATATCTCACAATTATGACTTTATAACACGCAATTGCGACTTTATATGACGCAATTATTACACGCAATTGCGACTTTATATCACTTTAAACTGCAATTGTAAGAAAAAAAATCTGAATTGTGAGATAAAAAGTCGCAATTACCTTTTTTATTTTTCGTTCTGTGTCGGAAACAAGCTTCCATAGTAAATGCCATGGGATATGAATTTGGCAATTATAATTGATGAGAAAGGAATTACACACAAAATAATTTGATTTGCACGACTGAATATTGTCATTAGCATATAAAATGTACTACAACAAAGCAAAGATGTAAAATCATACAATAACAAAACAATCACATACTGTAGATGGATCATTACACAGCAACATACCGTAATTATAAAGTCCACCCCAGAAAAAAACTTCCACATGCAAGATTTATACATTTATCAGATCTTATAGACTCTAGAATAAATGAGCATTGAAGTTTGTGGCATCTAAAGTCCCTCTTGGCGACAGGCGATGGTAAGGAGTAGCAAATGTGAGCTGTCACCAATGATGTTGTGTGCTAATCTCAGCACCATCTGATGCTACTTCTACTGGAATATCTGTGCTTCAAACACACACTCACACATTAACATCTGCACTGATATACACTTTTTCACACTGCCCAAACAAACACCAACAGGGTTGACACTGATCCAACAAAAACACTGTTGGAATTTGGAGTTTGCTGGAATTTGTTGGGACACCGAAGTGAAACCATGAACTCTTGACAGAAACTCTATTTCCATCCCATAACTGTCGACAATGAGTGTGTTCCTTAAGAGCAGCATGTGACACCACTGTTGGGTATCTGAGTAGATAAAGGGATTGTCACATGACCAATACGGGCCAATACAAAAGTGAGGAAGACTTGCCATGTTTGGTCCCACAGTGGAGCAGAGATGAGGGTCGGTGTGAAGTGTTCAGTCTCGCTGATGGACAGCAGCAGATCCAGTTGCACTTGTGACTGGCTGTCAAGTGCCTGTCCATCCGATAGACCAGAGTGGACAACAGGCGGAGGAGCAGGACATTGATGGGGATGTCAGGGTGATAGGAGGGGTTATAGAGGAGTGCTGTCAGCAGCAGCTGAGTAGGAGAACAGGTGTGACTGGATGTTTAACAGCAGAAAGTCAGAATTGCGTGATATAAAGTCGCAATTGCGTTTAAAGTCAGAATTGCGTGATATAAAGTCGCAATTGCGTGATATAAAGTCATAATTGCGTGATATAAAGTCGCAATTGCGTGATATAAAGTCAGAATTGCGTGATATAAAGTCGCAATTGCGTTTGAAGTCAGAATTGCGTGATATAAAGTCGCAATTGTGTGTTATAAAGTAAGAATTGCATGATATAAAGTCGTAATTGCGTTTAAAGTCAGAATTGCGTGATATAAAGTAGCAATTGTGTTTAAATCCAGAATTGCGTGATATATAGTCGTAATTGCGTGTTATGAAGTCAGAATTGCGTGATATAAAGTCGCAATTGTGTGTTATTGATATAAAGTCGCAATTGTGTGTTATAAAGTCAGAATTGCGTGATATAAACTCGCAATTGTGTTATAAAGTCAGAATTGCGTGATATAAAGTCGCAATTGTGTTTAAAGTCAGAATTATTGCGTGATGTAAAGTCGCAATTGTGTTTAAAGTCAGAATTGCGTGATATAAAGTCGCAATTGTGTTTAAAGTTCAGAATTATTGCGTGATATAAAGTCGCAATTGTGTTTAAAGTCATAATTGCGTGATATAAAGTCATAATTGCGTGATATAAAGTAGCAATTGTGTTATAAAGTCAGAATTGCGTGATATAAAGTCGCAATTGTGTTTAAAGTCAGAATTGTGTGATATAAAGTCGCAATTGTGTTTAAAGTCAGAATTGCGTGATATAAAGTCACAATTGCGTGATATAAAGTCGCAATTGTGTTTAAAGTCAGAATTGCGTGATATAAAGTCATAATTGTGTGATAGAAAGTAGCAATTGAGTTATAAAGTCATAATTGCGTGATATAAAGTCATAATTGCATGATATAAAGTAGCAATTGTGTTATAAAGTCAGAATTACGTGATATAAAGTTGTAATTGTGTTTAAAGTCAGAATTGCGTGATATAAAGTCGCAATTGTGTTTAAAGTCAGAATTGCGTGATATAAAATAGCAATTGTGTTATAAAGTCAGAATTGCGTGATATAAAGTCGCAATTGCGTTATATAATGTCAGAATTGCGTGATATAAAGTCGCAATTGTGACTTTTTTTCTCAGAACTGCATGTTTATATCTCGCAATTCTGACTTTATATCTCTCAATTCTGACGTTATAACACGCAATTGCGACTTTATATCACGCAATTCTGACTTTAAACACAATTGCGACTTTATATCACTCAATTCTGACGTTATAACACAATTGTGACTTATCATGCACTGATGGGGATGTCAGGGTGATGGGGTTTGGGATATAGAGGAACCCGTCAGCAGCAGCTGAGTTGGAGAACAGGTGTGACTGGATGTTTTCAACAGCGGTGACATTTACCCTCAGCCTCGCTCTGCCAAAGCCACACTTTATCTCCATCAGCGGAGACTGTACAGATTTACTGCTATGAAATATTATAAGTCACTAGAGTCTGAAAACGGAATGCCACACGCATGATGATCCAGCACCGTGAACAAGACACAACATATGTGTCAAACATGATACTGTTTGAACAAGTGCCATGCAGCTTTTATGTTGTGTCCAGATGCTTAGCAGACGTCCTTTAGACACATTAAACCAGCACAGAGATATGGGTTTTTCAGAATTGCGTGATATAAAGTCGCAATTGTGTGTTATAAGGTCAGAATTGCTTGATATAAAGTCAGAATTGCGTGATATAGTCGCAATTTTGTTAGAAAGTCAGAATTGCATAATATAAAGTCAGAATTGCGTGATATAAAGTCGTAATTGTGTTATAAAGACAGAATTACGTGATAAAAAGTCGCAATTGTGTGTTATAAAGTCAAAATTACGTGATATAAAGTGAGAATTGCGTGATATAAACTCGCAATTGTGAGAAATAAACTCGCAATTCTGACTTTCTTTCTCAAAATTGCATGTTTATATCTTGCAATTCTGACTTTATAACACAATTACGACTTTATTTCATGTAATTCTGACTTTATAACACAATTGTGACTGAATATCGCGCAATTCTGACTTTATATCACGTAATTATGACTTTATAACACAATTATGACTTTATATCACGTAATTATGACTTTATAACACAATTGCGACTATATATCACGCAATTCTGAGAAATAAAGAATTGCAACAAAATGTAAACTCGCAATTGTGAGATAAAAAGTCGCAATTGTCTTTTAAAATGTTTTATTCTGTGGCGGAAACAAGCTGAACATTCTCATTATCAATCTGACTACTTTGGGGAATGTATAAAATGGCGCAGTTCTTAAGAATAAAAGTGTTTCGTGTGATTTGTAGGTAGCACCGGACAGAAGGCTGGAACGATGCCAGATTCACCTGCTGATGTCAAAACCCAGCCCAGGTCGACTCCGCCCACAATGCCTCCGCCACCCCCCGCTGTCAGCCAGGCAGCCAATCGCAGTGCATCGTTCACACCCACAACAAGTAAGTGGTCCTCTGCGACAAACATGCGTAGATTTGTCTTGTGAACTTGCTGCATTCATCACAGCCTAGAAACTTTTTCACTCACCGGCCAATTTGGCTACAACATTTTTAAGTTACCAGCCATTCAGAACTTCTACTAGCCAAAAAAACTTTAAAATAAGAACCATATTAACTACATCACAGCTTTTATATATATAAATATATATTTACACAAGCTTTGTTTACACAAACTTCCTCAGCAAAGTGAGTAAACATAATAAGTAACGCCAAATTGATTTGACAGCGTTACCCGCCACAGTTGCTAAGCTAATTAAAGTTAGTGAATTGTCAACATGTTTATAGCTATAGCTAACTGAATAATAACATATCCGGTATATCACCCGGCCCAAAGGTTTGTTACCTTCACTGTAAAACACGCAAGAATGCATGTTATTATCACGATTAATCGCATCCAAAATAAAGGTTTGTGTTTACATAATATATTTGTGTATAATTATTTTGTATATAAAAATACACACATAAGACTGTATATATATATAAATATTTTATTAAATATTAAATGTATACATGCATATGTATTTATACATACATAATAATTATACACAGTACACAGACTTTTATTTTGCATGCAGTTTAATCACGATTAATCGTTGCCCAGCACTAGTTATTAGAGCAATGCCAGAACACAGAATAATTGAAATAAGTCTAAGTGTGTGTTCCTCTAGCACAGAATGCCCTTGTAACATGAGTAAGTGTGTTTGAGAGTGTTTGTGTATGGTAGGTTGAGCCATTGTCTGGGAGTGCGAGTGCTTAGGATAGACAGCAAGAGATTTGTTTACTGCATAGGGGGGATTCGCATTCGCGGGCAGCATCAGATCTCGCTACCCTATATAGCAATGACGGGCCTTGTTGTTTCACCTGTTGCATGGGTCGTAGCGTAGCCCGCTTGCCACTCTAAAACCAGAACACAAGTGTGGGAGTCACATGGTAAACCCACATGTGTCCAGCCTGGAATGGCGAGATAAAAAGGGGCACAAGCGAAATGAAAGACCCTGTGTTCTGCAACATGAAGCCATGCACACACTCATAGACCCAGCAGTGTGAACATGCCTCCCAACTTGGACCCTGCAAGCTGTGTTTGCACAATCATATGCTTCCCAGTGTCCCCGAGGATTATGGCCTAAGCCCTTGCGCTGTATCCACCACTCGAGTAATGTTTGTTTATCTGTGGCTTCAGGGAACAGGTAACAACAAAATACATTAGGGAGAAGGCATTGGCTAATCAGAAGAAAGAGGAACGAGTGCAGGGAAGAGATGCAAACGTGTGGACCTGGACTGCAAATCTGCTCTCAGCTGGTAGACATGTGCACTAGCCAGATTTAGCTGCACACCTGCTGTCGGAATAGAAGTAACCCAGTCCAGGGGGCTATTTTTGGGACCTCTTTAACACGTTCCCCTTATAGTTGTGTCTTAGTGAGTGAGTGGGTGAGCAGTGGGAAGCAATACACTGGCATGTGTGTATGTTGTGGAGAGAGATGATGATGGCAGTGTGTAGACAATGAAACGAAGAGTACAGAGCAACGTGTTTAGTTACTGCCGAAGCGTATCTGTAGTTTCAGTTTGTTCTTTGGCTGTTCTCGGGATGCATGTGCCGTCTTCGTGTTTCGTCGGAGATTCCTGGAGGGGGGAGATGGATAAACAAGGAGCCTGGCGTGACTTAAACAATGCTAACGCAAACAGTGGATCTCTCTCTTCAGTGCTGAACGGGAGCAGCCACTCGCCGACTACGCTAAACGGAGCTCCTTCGACTCCCAATGGCTTCAGCAATGGACCGGCCACCTCTTCTACTGCTTCTCTTCCAACCCAACAACTCCCTCCTGCTTGTGGAGCCCGACAACTCTGCAAGCTTAAGCGTTTTCTCACCACACTACAGCAGTTCGGCAACGACATCTCGCCCGAGATTGGAGAACGCGTACGCAGCCTTGTGCTCGGGCTAGTGGTGAGTGTCTGGTGGTTTTCTTTATTCCCTCGCGGGTCAAAATGACCCGAAGCACTAAAATTATACCTTTTTTTTTTTGTGTGTGTGTACAGAAAGCTTATTTTATTTCATTTTTGAATGCAATTTTTTTATTTACCTTTTAAACTACTAGATTTGATCAATAAATAATAAATACATTGTAAATTAAGCACATTCCTCACATTCTGTCAACTTGAATTTAAAATAACTTACAATTTCATGCCATAACCCTTTCAGTTAAGCTCAAAATATCTTACATTGGGAGTCTTTGCCGACCTCTTGTGGAAAAAAAATATATATAACAAGATATTTCATAACTCTTGCCACTAGATGGCCTTATAGCTCTGTATGAGCTGTTCCGCTGGGTCCTAAAGTCAGTTTTCATTCAGATGCACATGTAGACATTATAAAATAATTTTTTGGTCAAGTTTTAGCATTTTTAGTTTGAATTTTGAGCATTTTTAGGTTTTCTATGTGAACCGAAGCATTCCTCGCATTCTATTCATTCCTATGCGGGTCACATTGACCCGCGAGGGAAGGATTTGTTACTTTTTTTTATTTCAACCCCAAAACTCCTCGAATCCATTACTTTTGTGTGTGTGTGTGTGTGTATTCGTAGTTCAAATGCAGCAACAAGGTCTTGGACCCCTAAAAAAAAGTCCGGGTCAAAATGACCCGAGGGAAGAATGAGGTTACCTGTGTGTCTCCAGTTCATTTTTTCTACTAAGTGTTAAACGTATTGCCCTTTCTGTCTTATCAGAACTCAACTCTAACCATTGAAGAGTTCCACTCCAAACTTCAGGAAGCCACAAACTTTCCCCTGCGTCCCTTTGTCATTCCATTTCTCAAGGTAAGAACAGGCACAGAAACATTCATCTCACACAGACACAGTTCCTCACTTCCAGCAATCTTGAATAGCCAGAATTTGGACTATTGATGAAGTTCCACATTGAGTTGATTGAGTTCTGTGTATTGCCTTGCGTAGTAAGGAAAGGGCAATCTGACTTACTATAAAGCGACCAACCTAAGCAGGTTAAAGCTGCAGTCCGTATCTTTTCCTCTTTGTCGCCATCTCTCTGTTCGAAATCTGTAACTGCAGTGATTCGCGGAATTATCATCTTTACGTGGGTTGTAAATCGGCATGAAACAGCGCGGATGAACACAGTGCTTTGAGAACTTTTTGAAAGTTTGACCAACATAAGAATTTTCATAAGAAAATGTCTTCTGAACAAGTAAGTAACATCCATTTTTGTTCTGACCAACTAAGGGGGGAAAAGCATTCGACATGATAAGCTTCGTTAGATTTAATCAACGAGATTTACAGCAACCGTGCAAATTATAGCCTACTTTGTTCTCAAATTGTTCATGTTAACAACATCAGCATTGCGTGACTAATGTTAAATTTAATGTGTTTTATGGTTACCTGTGTAGTTCAGAATTCATATTCTCCATAATAGCAAAACGAGAAAGGCACAACAAAGGAAGCTCCATAACTGTGTGAATTAAGAAAAAGTACTGTTACACGATTGAACTATTGAAATGTCTTACTTGTTCAGCAGAAAAAAGCCGTCTCTTCTTCCGTTTTGAACCCCTTCAAAACACGGAGTTCACGCACTTTTCAAAAGCCCCGCCGATGTTTAAATCCTTGTGTTCACATGAGACGGTTGCTGTCTTTCTCTAGCCACCTTAAATCCGAAGTACGAAGTCTTTTGGGTTTTATAACTGCTGAATCTCCGGTTGACACTGATGATTGTTGTTTGGATCTTTCTGGATGCCATAAGTTTAATAATGTAAAGTGCTGCGAGAAAAGCCTATACATCTAAACATCTCGTCACGCGCAGTATAGCCGGCTAGCCGAAACTCCTTCTTTATGTGTACGGGTGTGACGTCATGACGCAAAGACATGCTCGAATTTCCCGCGGAAACCCACCAGTACCACTGGAATTAAAATCATTATTACAAGCTAACCGTTTATGGCAAGCAGATAGTTTTAACCACTGGCAGAATAAGTTTTTTTTAATATAATTATTTTGGATTATTTTTAACTTAAAAAAGCTACGGACTGCAGCTTTAAATAATATATAACTCTGAAGAAGTGTGCTCAAGGATATCTTGTTTGATCTTGTTCTAGTTTGGAGGTGTTCATTGTTGCATCCAGGGAACGTTGTTTCCCGGCAGATTTAAAAATGTTCAAATAAAAACTCATGTAAAGTGCATAAAACCAGCCAATCATGTTCCAGTTTGAGAGCTTTAAAAAAAAAAATTGTGCAATATGAATCAGACGGTGTGTGTATCTGAGACTATTCCTCCAGTCTTTCTGTATCTGTACGAGGAGCTCTTCCTCATGGTGCACCATATTAAATATTGTAACATGTTAAACTGGACAAAAATGAACGCGTTAAAGGACAACTCCGGCGCAAAATGAACCTATGGTGCAATAACACATGTGTACCGAGTCGACCGTTCTCTGAGATTTGTTTCCATGATAATCGAATGTAAAGAGTTTTATCTCTAAAAACTGTTTAGCGTATAACACTAGTATATAGGGCATTGAATAAGTAAAAATAAATCGCTAGTTAATACCACTAACAAGGCTCAAAATAGCCCCACATTAACACGATAGCATAATGAGCCATCCCTACATGCAAGCCGAAGCATTGAGAACTTTGATAAGTGCACAGAGAGTTTAATAAGAAGATGCTTTATAAAGACAATACACTTCACGTATACAGGCAGGAGCCATCTTTGGAAAACAGTCTCGACCAGTCGAACCACGAACGCCGTGCTCAGTGAGCTGGTCGATAGGAATTACGTTTGTGAAATCTAATTACATGGAAATGCATGAATTATATCTGTTTATTTCAATATATGGGTGACTAACTACATGGGTCCCATGCTTTCATATGAGATTCCAAGTCTCAGTTCAGCTCATTTAGCACGGCGTTCGTGGTTCGACCGGAGTTGTCCTTTAACGATGACAGCACTACTAAAAACTTGTGCACCGGGACTCATGTAAAGTGCATAAAACCTGCCAATCAAGAGAGCTTTTTCAAAAAAATTGTGCAATATGAATCATATGGTGCAATATTTTGCAATATTTTGTGCAATATGAATCAGACGGTGTGTGTGTCGTCTGAATCTGAGACTTTTCCTCCAGAGTTCTTAAAGTCTTTCTGTATCTGTACGAGGAGCTCTTCCTTATGGTGCACCATATGGGACGGTGTGTGTGTGTGTGTGTGTAGTGGGACTTTGAGACAGACCGGCAAAATGACAAACAAAAAGAAGGTAGATGGATGGCGTCCAGTATCGAAACACACATGCACAGACTCAGTGTTTCCCGGATACATGGATTTCTGTGTGTGTAGATGAGTGAAGTTCATCTGATAAAGCATCCGAAACCCCTTCCAAATCCAAATCCCCCTCCCTGGCCTGTGCTGATCTAGTGCTCCATATGGCCATCATTTGTGATTCATTAAAACTGGCACACTTGTGTTTACCCGAAGTGGAGAGGAGTGGTGCGGGCCAAAGAAGATTTTCTGGCAGATGTTGCGTCGGGTTGCAGCTTTCCGTTGCTCTGCCGCTGTTGTCTTTACGCTGATCCCTTTCTGTCCTCAGACGTCACACAGATCCAGGGCTCACACTCAGACACACACTCACTCAAATGACCTTGCATTGATGCACAAAAGCACATAATCGGAATATTAAATTAAATCACTAAAAAGTCATTTTTTTGCAGTAGATTTGTGGCCATATGGCGCATTGTGACTCAAGTTCAACTCTAGTTGTGGAAATGCTATATCTGTGTCTGACAAACACACAACCCATTCAAGTCATTTATTATTGTCATGTGTACAAGTTACCATTTACTGTACAATGAAAAAACGTACTTGAATGCCACTTCACAGACCAAATACTAAACCTCACTTCTATATAAACCAAACAAATATACATATACACTCACCTAAAGGATTATTAGGAACACCTATTCAATTTCTCATTAATGCAATTATCTAATCAACCAATCACATGGCAGTTGTTTCAATGCATTTAGGAGTGTGGTCCTGGTCAAGACAATCTCCTGAACTCCAAACTGAATGTCAGAATGGGAAAGAAAGGTGATTTAAGCAATTTTGAGCGTGGCATGGTTGTTGCTGCCTGACGGGCCGGTCTGAGTATTTCACAATCTGCTCAGTTACTGGGATTTTCATGCAGAACCATTTCTAGGGTTTACAAAGAATGGTGTGAAAAGGGAAAAACATCCAGTATGCGGCAGTCCTGTGGGCGAAAATGCCTTGTTGATGCTAGAGGTCAGAGAAGAATGGGCCGACTGATTCAAGCTGATAGAAGAGCAACTTTGACTGAAATAACCACTCGTTACAACCGAGGTATCCAGCAAAGCATTTGTGAAGCCACAACACGCACAACCTTGAGGCGGATGGGCTACAACAGCAGAAGACTCCACCGGGTACCACTCATCTCCACTACAAATGGGAAAAAGAGGCTGCAATTTGCAAGAGCTCACCAAAATTGGACAGATGAAGACTGGAAAAATGTTGCCTGGTCTGATGAGTCTCGATTTCTGTTGAGACATTCAGATGGTAGAGTCAGAATTTGGCGTAAACAGAATGAGAACATGGATCCATCATGCCTTGTTACCACTGTGCAGGCTGGTGGTGGTGGTGTAATGGTGTGGGGGATGTTTTCTTGGCACACTTTAGGCCCCTTAGTGCCAATTGGGCATCGTTTAAATGCCACGGCCTACCTGAGCATTGTTTCTGACCATGTCCATCCCTTTATGGCCACCATGTACCCATCCTCTGATGGCTACTTCCACCATGTCACAAAGCTCTAATCATTTCAAATTGGTTTCTTGAACATGACAATGAGTTCACTGTACTAAAATGGCCCCCACAGTCACCAGATCTCAACCCAATAGAGCATCTTTGGGATGTGGTGGAACGGGAGCTTCGTGCCATGGATATGCATCCCACAAATCTCCATCAACTGCAAGATGCTATCCTATCAATATGGGCCAACATTTCTAAAGAATGCTTTCAGCACCTTGTTGAATCAATGCCACGTAGAATTAAGGGAGTTCTGAAGGGCGAAAGGGGGTCAAACACAGTATTAGTATGGTGTTCCTAATAATCCTTTAGGTGAGTGTATATTACTACTACAGTGAAATACAGTCAAACCAAAATGTATTCAGACATTTTCAACATTTCTCACATTATCAGTTTATTCACTATAGTTTAGAAAATGGTAATAAAATATGACAAGAACTCAGAGTTGGTTTTGTCCGTCCTTCTGTTAGACTCTCACACATGAATTATGTTGAATATCTGTCAGATGTTAAATTTAATAAACAATTAGATAATACCAGTTTAGCTCAACCAGTGACCAAGCAATGCTTCATGTTGTTCAGTCTGTGTGTAAAAAGAGCATTAGCAATTACAGAAAACACACTTCAGCAAAACATGATCAGCTCAAAGTGTCTGAGAAATATTGATCCCAAATGTCACTGGTAGTCGCTGTATGAAGAATATTTGGGTGTAATATGTCACAGTTTACTTTATTTTGCTCTCCTCACTTACATAAATGAACTATAGTGTCCTGCACACACTAGTAATGATATCTGGTGTCTGAATAATGTTTGGTTTGACTGTACATACAGTGAAGACAGAGATTTTAAACTGTTTGGTGCTGAAAGAATGTTCGGTAACACTTTACTTAAAGCCCTTATGTATAATGCATTATAAAAGTACTGTAATTATGCCTTGTAATGCACCTTATTATGCATTGTATGTTCTCATGAATAATTGCAACCACAGTTATAATACACTATAATTCGTTGAACACACCTTTAGAAAGTATAATGCGTTAAAACACATGACAAACTGCAAATCTGCAGATATTATAATGCATTTTAACGCCACACTCACAGAAACAGTTGCTTTTGCAAGAAATAAATATTCCAAAACACATCCACAGAATCAAAATG
Source organism: Rhinichthys klamathensis goyatoka (assembly GCF_029890125.1). NCBI lineage: Eukaryota > Metazoa > Chordata > Actinopteri > Cypriniformes > Leuciscidae > Rhinichthys > Rhinichthys klamathensis. The sequence continues at coordinate 1,520,533 of NW_026606907.1, read as the reverse complement.
TCCCCCGCATATGCATCACCCATAACTGGTTGTACAGGTGAAACTCGAAAAATTAGAATATCGTGCATTTATTTCAGTAATTCAACTTAAAAGGTGAAACTAATATATTATATAGACTCATTACATGCAAAGTGAGATATTTCAAGCCTTTATTTGTTATAATATTGATGATTATGGCTTACAGCTTATGAAAACCCCATATTCAAAATTACAATATTACATGAAATCAATAAAAAAAAGGATTTTAAATACAGAAATGTCATGCATATGTACTCAAGACTTGGTTTGGGCTCCTTTTGCATGACTTAGTGCCTATCAGACAAATATTCAAATTTTTCGAGTTTCATCTGTATATATTAATATATCCATTGACCACAGAATGGAACAAGAAAATGTTTGGTCTGGAAAGTTGCCGTCTTCCACTATGCATTTGCGCATGTTAGTAAGATATAGACTACACAAGACATATCTCATAGTGTGAGTGTTTTATTCAAAGCAGAGCCCTGTGTACATGGCACCCGGCACATTGCTCACACACTGCTGTCAGGGTGTTGATGTTACACATCTGTATCATCAGCCAGCTGTGTAGCGTTAAACTGACAGCCGAAGAGAAAAGACACCGAGAACGAGAGAGAGAGTTCTCCTACTGCACACACACACACACACACGGTGGGCCAGAAAGTGTGTTTTATCTCATACTCTCTCTCTCTCTCTCTCTTACCACAAACCATGTTGACCGACATACTGGAGCTGGTCATCAGTGTTTACTGTGTTTTCAATACTTTTTATTTTATTTTATCCTTTATTTTCCCATTGCACTGCAAAAAATGCATTTCTTACTTAGCATTTTTGACTTGTTTCCAGTCCAAATATAAAAAAATTCTTAAATCAATACGCATTTACTAAAGTAGTAAAATGACATAAGACATTATGTCTTGTTTTCCGGGGGAATTTATCAAAATTAAGTGAGTTGATGCTTTAAAAAAAGCTAAATTATCTGCCAATGAGGTCAGAAAAATAATCTTGTTTTTGTTTGAAATAATATTATTTTTCTGACCCCATTGGCAGATAATTTAGCTTTTTTTTTTAAAGCATCAACTCACTTAATTTTGATACATTCCCCCGGAAAACAGGACATAATATCTCATCTCATTTTACTCATCTAGTAAATTACTCATCTACAAAAAGAATTTGTAGATATTTGGACTGGAAACAAGACAAACATTTTAAGTAAGAAAAGCATTTTTTGCAGTGTGAGATAACAATCTCTTCTTCCAGGGATTCCTGTTTCACATATACAATATACAAACATAAAACTCAAAATCTTACAAAAGTTACTTAACAAAACATGCACACATTTCCTTTAAATTTAAATTATACCTGTGTAATACCTGTCTTTAGCTTACGACGTCCCCATCTTCTTAACTATCCTGCAAGACTTCTACGGTTATCTAGCTTTACCAGAAAAAGTAAAATTACAGCAAAATTATAGATCAACCATCTAACTATTAAATGTAAATAATTCAAAGAGATATATTACATTGTATATTTCTTTATATATGTGTGTTTATGTGTATATCTGCGATATATTACACATGCAGTACCATATCTGATCACATATACCGTACATCTATATATCATGTGTTACTGAATATAAAATTACATACATTATGATATATTAGTAAATATATTGTCACATATTTATATGAAAAGCGGCAATTCCTTATGTATTATTCAATATATTGTAATATATTAACAGGTGGTGGAGTATTAACTTATTTTAATGAATCTGTTTGAGATGTTTCGCTATAAATTAGAGACATGCATCTGAGGACTATTTCTCATTTTTATCAGTTATTTTGCTTTATTTCCAGATTCACTCATCGGCTCGTTCTCACGTACTAGATCATCTGTCGGTACAAACACACAACTCTGCGATGCTGTTTGCGAATGTTCGCTGGAAACACAGACTTGTTGAACTGCTGATAACGATATAGTCAAACGATGCTTTCGGGAAACACAGTCCTGGTTTCGCGAGTCTCCACTGGACTATTCAGTCTGTAAAGTAGATTAGTGTTGGTGCATACTAGAAAATGCTTTCCTTTTCCTCACCACGTGTGTGTTCTGGTTGTGTCCTGCAGGCGAACCTGCCGCTCCTGCAGAGAGAGCTTCTCCACTGTGCTCGGATGGCGAAGCAAACCCCGGCTCAGTATCTGGCCCAACATGAACAACTCCTGCTGGACGCCAACGCCAGCTCTCCTCTCGACTCGTCCGAGATCATGCTGGAGCTCAACGAACACGGCAAGAGACGGACCCCGGACAGGTACACACACACACGCACCATTTTCATAACAAATACCTCCAGTCATAAATACCTGCAAAGTCAAGCAAAAGGCAAAGAAATGCAGACAGCTACGGTGAATGTCAACACAACCTTGCCCTGGGTATCCTTCTTCACGTCTGGGTTTGAAATGCACACACACTCAGTGTAATGTGTGTAAAGGTTAGGCCACACAGAACGAGACCGTGAAGTGTGTGTGTGTGGTGTGTCTGCAGTGATGCCAGATTGGAAATGTCCAAGTATCCTAACAGAAGCTCATAATGATCGTATTTAGGGGTGTATCGATGCCCTCACGATTCGATACATATCTCGATACTGAACTCACGATACGATATTATTGAGATACTCCAAGACAAGTTAGCAAAACATGAACTGTTGATTAAAATGCTAAATTTGGTATTGCATTGTGTGTGTAAATGAATAGGCTTGGACTTGGTGTTGGATAATACATATGCAAATGGCCTTTTTTGCGATATATAGGAGTTTTTTTTTGCAAAATTGACGTGTTTCCATTGGGCGTATTTTCAATTTTCAATTTCAATTGAAACACGGCCAGTGATCGTTCTCTCCAACAGGGTTCGTACAAGCCGCTTAAAGTACTTGAATTTTACTTTTTGAAGTTTAAGTCCTGGAAAACCCTTGAAAACAGACATTTTCTTTTTTTTTATTGATAAAACAATTTTTTTTTTTGTATTATTGATAAAACAATCTTTTCACACACAATTAATGCTGCATTTCGAGGCATTTCACATGGCTATGAGTGTGATATTGCTCATAAATATTCAAGTTCATGATGCATCTTTCATTATTCAGCTCAATCATAAGAGAAAAAGTCAGTTTGAATAAGGATAGGAAAGCGATATCTTTGTCATCGTATCCTTTCAATGGTTAAAGTTACCAGTCATTGCATCTGCCGCACTTTATTTTTACCATTTGGTTTAATTAGTTTATTTTTATTTCTACATGTACCTTTTTTTATTTTAAAAGATAATAAAGATATTGTTTGATTAAATGAGTGTAGTCCTTGAAAAAAAAAAAGAAGTCATTTTACAGTATCTGTACGAACCCTCCTCCACACAAAATGCTGAGAAATGTGTTGCTCTAGACAATCACAGTATGAACGGAGGGATTTGAAGCGCCGATATTCCTGTTTGTCTGTTTTTGTTTTTCTTCTACTCTCTCATCCGCACCGTCTCCTGTTAGTTCCCTGGTAGCTGCCCATATGCCAGCGATGTGTCCAGATGGTGATCTTGCTGAACCCCTGCTTGAACTGATCCGGGGGGAGGGAGGGAGGGATGAATAAAGAGAGAGAGAGAGAGAGAGAGAGAGAGGCAATCCCCTACTGTAATCCATACACCTCCATCTCAGAAAACCCGAAGCTCACCATATCACGACGGGAGCCGAGCTGTTGCTTTCATTTGTGGGATATCTGGCCACAACTGCAGAAATGCTGACGTTTTTTGGTTGGTTGCGGAGGCGGGCATGATGGGGTGTCGTACGGTATATATATGTTTATATATATATACATATACAGTATATATATATATATATATATATACGCAGTCAGAGTCAGATGTCCGAGCCACACTGCACAATGCTTTTCTTACTCAGTATTTTTGTCTTGTTTACAGTCCAAATATCAAAAAATGCTGGATTTACTAAAGTAGTAAAATGCCATGAGATATTATGTCTTGTTTTCTTAAATAAAACTAAAAAACTAAAAAACTAAAAACATAAAAATTAAGTGAATTTTGGCTTAAAACAAGCAAAATGATCTGGCAATGGGGTAAGAAAAATTGGTAACACTTTATTTTAAGGTGCTTGTAATAAGCAGTAATTAACAGTTAATAAGACACTTATAAGACCTTATAAGATGCATATAAGCATTAACTAATGATAATAAATAAATAAAATTAAATAATAAATTTCTCAAGTATCAATACATTGCACTTTTAGAACAGCTGAACAAACATAAATGGTAACACAAACTCCCAGTCACTTAAAAATGGACCTTCCCAAGAGGGAGTAGTTTCCCTGATCTCTTCAGGGCCTGGACCTTTAATTAACCTTTATATGAAGTAGTTAAAGGGGTGATGAACTGAGAAATCAAATTTTCCTTGAGCTTTTGACATCTAAGAGTTCATCAAATTATGAGAATATCCTGTAAGTTTCAGAACTGAAAACGTCCTTGTTAGTCCAATAAAGGCTTTTATTGACACCAGGCTCAGCAAACGACTCGTTTTTCAAAGTGGGGAACTATGACGACAAAGAGGATAAAACACCACCCCCGCAGAAGAAGATCAACGGCTACTTCAACACGGCCGGTTTAGCCCCGCCCACCGATTCGCGCATTACACCAAACTCATTATAATATGCAAAACTGTTATCCACTCACAGCAGTGGGCGTTTACTTCCAAGTCTTCAATGCGAGACGCCCATAAAAACCGAGCGTTTTTGAGCTAGGCTCAAAACTAGGGTAGAAAATGGCATATTACTTATTCATTTTGATGGTTTTGAATGTAAAAACCAAGCGAACGTCATAAGTTGACCTCAGACAACAATATAAAACAATTTTAAAAGCCAGTTCATGACCCCTTTAATGCTTATATGCATCTTATAAGGTCTTATAAGTGTCTTATTAACTGTTAATTACTGCTTATTACAAGCACCTTAAAATAAAGTGTTACCGAAAAATAATCTTAATTCAAACTTTTTTTTTTTCGTACCGCATTGCCAGATAATTTCGCTTGTTTCAGGGAAAAACTCACTTGATCTGGATTTTTTCCCCCTGAAAACAAGATGTAATATCTAATGGCATTTTACTCATCTACTAAATGCTTCTTGATTTAAGAATTTTTTGATATTTGGACTGGAAACAAGACAAAAATACTAAGTAAGAAAAGCATTTTTTTGCAGTGCAACTGGACTTTACTCTCAAGTGCAAGAAGAAGACAAGCTCCTCACACACACACACACACACACGTGTTTCATGCACTCAGCTAAACAGATTATTATCAACACTACAGCGCAGGCCAGATGGATCCAAAACGCCAGTGTCACTGAACATCTGCCGAAGGGAGCAGCTCTCACAGTTCAGGAGAGAGAGAGAGAGAGAGAGAGAGAGAGAGAGAGAGAGAGACGGGTGAGAACGGGAAAGATTAAGAGGTTGGGATTTAACTCCGCTTCTCGGTATATGAAGGCTTGAGTCCACATATGGCTCACAGCTGGCCTCAGCGTTGGACACAAGAGTAAAGACGAGGTTAGACTGTAAGAATGTAAAACTATCAGTGGCATTTTATCCTCTTGGAGACGCTACCGGTCAAACGCTTGGGATCGGTACGATTTTTTATGTTTTTAAAAAAGAAGTCATTTCTGCTGTTGTTAAATATTATGACAATTTATTTAATTTATTCCTGTGATCTAAAGCTGATGTCCAGCATCATTACTCCAGTCTTCCGTGTCACATGATGCTTCAGAAATCACTCTAATATGAGGATCTGATGCTCAAGAAATATTTATGATTATTATCAAAAAACATTTCAGGATTCTTTGATGAATAGAAAGTTTAAAAGAACAGCATTTATTTGAAATGTTACATTATAAATGTCTTAACTGGATTTTTTTTAATCAATTTAATTCATCCATGATGAATAAAAGTATTGATTTCTTTTATTTATTTCCCCGCAAAAATAAAAAAAAAACTCTTACTGACCTCAAACTTTTGAACGGCAGTGTTTAATGTTACGAAAGCTTTCTATTTCAGATAAATTCTGTTCTTTTCAACTTTCAATTCATCAAATAATTCTGAAATAAAAATGTAAACAACAGTTTTCTTGAGCATCAGATCATCATATTAGAGTGATTTCTGGAGGATCATGTGACACTGAAGACTGGAGTAATGATGCTGGACATCAGCTTTAGATCACAGGAATAAATTACACTTTACTATATATTCACATGTTTTAAATTGTAATAATATTTCACAATATTATGTTTTTTTTGTTGGTATTTTTAATCAGATAAATGCAGCCTTGGTAAGCAGAAGAGACATTAAAAATCTTAAACTTTTGACTGGTAGTGTATGTCCTAAAGCGTTTCTATAACAGGACCAAAGAGAGCGGTTTCTCCAGAGCGGCTCTACATATGAATGGACTAAATTAATAACTTTTTCACAATACAAATGAAGCATCACTGAACTGCTTAAGCTGGACTGTGGCGCTATTTTACACAAACTTTGTTGCATTATTTTCCTGTTATCTCTGTAAAGCTGCTTTGAAACTCTCTGTGTAAATAAAGGTGACATGACTCTTGGATATGTCCTAAATGAACACACCTGCATCACACACTCCTCTGTGCGTGTGTGTGTGTGTGTGTGTGTGTGTGACTTGACTCTTGGATATGTCCTAAATGCGTTTCTACATTCCTTCCAACAGGACCAAAGAGAGCGCAGGGGACCGGGACGGTTTGCACCCAGAACACCTGGCCAAACGTCCATGTACAGTGAGTCCCAGTCAGCGTTTCAGTCCCAGCAGTGGCTTACCGGCCCATCCGCCCCCAAACGGGCTCCCAACACACCCCCCCAACGGCCTGCCCCACCCCACCCCTCCGGCCCCGCAACATTACCGGCTCGAGGACATGGCTCTCGCCCATCACTACAGAGACGCTTACCGACACGCAGAGCACAGGGACGTGCGGGACCGGCACCGGCAAACAGGTCAGATTGCTGGAATAAACCAATAAACTGCTTTATTTACCGGGTTGTGCTTTAAAGTCTCTCTGTAGTCAATCATTCTGTCCCTTAAAACTCACCAAAATTAGTTTTTTCCTTGAACATTTTTTTTTTCCTATGCCTTAAAATATCTTGAATGTAACTCGACACCTCATTTAGTGTTCACGGTTCTATGAATATGCAAATGAGCCCCGCCTCCACTCACTCACTCAGCTCAGAGATCCACTGGTTGACGATCACACGTTGATCTGATTGGTTACAAGGTCGTTTGTGACGTCAGAAACACCAGCGATTTCAAACCGTGTTTTTGAGACTGTCTTTGGTTCACTGCAGTTTTAAGCAGAAAATACTTATGAATTTACACATGTTTGTCTTAAAGGTGCAGTGTGTGATTTTTAATGATTTTTAAGAATTGCAGCCAACTGAAGTTACGGTGGCCGACAGGAAGTGATGTCGTCGTCTGAGGCAGCAGAGAGTAGCCCGTTAAACAATGAGGTTTCTTTATAAAGATAAATTAATAAATTATGTTTACTTTATTATTCAGTAAAACGATGTTATTGCGAATATTATTGTTACTTGTTCATCATTGTGTCTGTGTTTTATTCGCTAGATCTTTACACGAAGAACAACATAGTGACGAAACGCGTTTGTCCGTTCAGGGCCACCGTAGAAACATGTCGATGTGTGTGTGTAGAGAGAAACGCCTCATTCTAAGCTAATAAACACATAACGCTTCATTAGTAAGGTCTTTATACACCACTGAACACATAGTTATGTATATGATATTGCATTTCTGTCTTCAGATCCTCCTAAATATTACACAATGTACATTTAAAGCATATTAAAAACACCACATAGACATATAAACAACATTAAAAACTGGATTTTTTCAAACAAGACCTGATGCACAGTCACAGGTGTATGTATATATCTGCTATTTTACAGCATGATTTCACCTGGTTAATAATTTGAGTAATATTTCCAACAACAGGAATGCATTGCATTGCAGAATAGCACTCACATGGACAGTGTTAGTGTGTCTGCTAATGCGTGTTGTGTTTCTGTTATAGCCGTGCATGGAGCGCGTCAAGAAGAAGTGATTGATCACCGGCTGACAGACCGCGAGTGGGCTGAGGAATGGAAACACCTTGATAACGTATGTGTGGCCAGATGCTTTCTTCCTTCATCAGCTTTCACACATGCAGCACGAGCAAGAGAGATGCTAACTCTGCTAGGGGGAAAACAAGTTATATCATGTTAATGTGGTCAAGATGGTTGCTGATCCAAGGTGGTCGGACCACCATAACTTATAACTTGAGTCAAAACCAGACTTGGTAGTCCAGATGATACTTCAAATTATGGACACAGGAAAGTTGTATGGGAGGTAGGGTGGCCATACGTCCGGATTTGGCGCAGACTCAAAGTCTCAAAATCATCCTGCCTAATCATTCACACAAAACAATACATTGATTTAATTTTGGAAAGGCAATATGCGGGTGGGCGTGAATGATTGTGAGGATCATGAATAATGCTCTGATTCACACCTGAGAAGACAATGAGCTGCATAATGAGCTGCATAATGAGCTGCATAATGAGCCGCATAATGAGCTGCATAATGAGCTGCATAATGAGCCTTTCACACAGGTGTGTCACTGGGTACCAAAGAATGCAAAAGAAATGTATATATATTTAGTCCTCGCATTCTTTCTTGTGGTACCCAGTGGAAAAAGACACATTTTTTCAAGATGTTTCAAAATCTGACTTTTAACCAATTCTGTAGAAGTCCTCCTTTTTGTAGTTGCGCTGAATCGGCCTAAAAACCCCGCTCTAGAATCTTTATTGGGACGCAGCAGCAAAGCTTCTAATGCCGTAAGATCTCAAACAGATCAAAGGTCAAACAAATGATTGGCTGAAAGCGCTGTCAAATAAATATCTGATATATCATTGGTTAAAAACGTAATCAAGCCTCCGCGTGCTGGCTACGTCTTATCATAACGTTCCGAAACATCAGACCTCATTTAATCCGGAATGGACAAAAGAGCACGAATTTATATTAGGGCTGTCAAAATAACGCGTTAATTTCGATTAATTAATCTGAGAAGAAATAACGCGTTAAAAAAAATAACGCAGATTAATCCATTGATCCATTTTGACCTTTGCGGAGCCGTTCTAGCCGTAGCCACCATTCGTGTAAAAAGAATGAGGGAGACAAGAACGCGCTGCTTGGATCATTGTTTGGAACATTTACTTATAACAAACGGAGTTCGTCAACTGTACCACATCAATGCAAAGCATCCAGGAGTGTGTGCGTGAGTCGGTGAGTGTGTCTGAGAGAAAGCGCGCTTGTGTGTGTGTGTGTTGTAACTTTTCACACACACAAGAGGTCAATAAAACAGCTGGAGAACAATTAGTGCAATGTCACATAACATTTAGCCTAAGTTACCTCAGGAAAGCCATTTCATGACCATATGATAGCACGTTATAGTTGGCTATAAAAAAAGAGCTATAGAGAGTATTTTTCTAAATGTATGTAGCCTACTACTATATTACATATGTATTATATTTTTACTTATATCAAAGTTGTTATTTGTAATAAACACGCATTATATTTAATTTGAGCTATTTTTAACCTTAAACACTTCCAGCTGATATGGCTCTCTGTATTTTTACAGCATTGGGTGAGATTTTTTTTTTCTTGAGAAAAATAAATGCCTATCTTGTGTACCAAATGAGTCAATATTGCATCAAATCACAAGAATTAAATTATATTGAAATCGTGAAATTTGTGTCAAGCAATAATAATAAAAACGTAGCTTACCAGAAATTGTACCATGTAAACATTGTAGGATTGTGTATGCGATTAATTTAGATTAATTAATTACAGAGTATGTAATTAATTAGATTAAAAATTTTAATCGATTGACAGCCCTAATTTATATCAAAAAGCAGAACAGACGGTTTTCATGGATTTTGCACACTGTGTCGCTGTGAAGTGGACGTTAGTAGTCAAGGGAAACCTCTTTGTTAAAGGGGTCATATAATGCCATTTTTGTACAAGCTAATATGATTCTTTAGGGTCTAAATTAAAAGTTTGTAATATACTTTAATTAAAAATTCTCATTAGTATTGTAAGAAAACACTTATTTTACCTGGTCAAAAACAGCTCTGTTTTCAGCACGCCGTTTCAGTGCATATGACTTTAAATGATAATGAGCTTTGCTCACTCCGCCTCTCTGTTCTGTGTACACCGTTTGTAACACAATAACCATAACGCGTTGTTCAGTATAAACGTGGGATTATGAATTATATTGAGAACGTCGTACATAGAAAACATGCCGTAATGTACCCTAAGTGTAAACCTTAGACGCATTCATTGTGAAGCGTGCAGCTAGCGATTTGCAAAGATTAATATAAATATTAATATAAAGTTTAATAGAACGTTACACTCACTTCAGTTGTTCTGGAGGTTCAGCAGGAACACGAATATCTGGTACCGATCCTTTATTCATGAGCAGCTTCTAAGCAAATCCAGCTTTATACTGACCCTCGTTTATAAAGCAGTCTGGTGAGAAATGATTCGCGCAAACATGAGAGCATTGACGTTGCTCGTGGGGAATATTCCCTTCGAAAACAAACTCAGCCACTGCGTCTTCAGCGGTTCGGATTTAGGAACATTAAAATGACTGTGTTCGTTATTACACCCAAGAACAGAACACCACAATCGCTTAGACGCCATTCTGCTCATAGACAGTGCTCCAGCATATCAACAATGAGCGCGCCGGTCCGCGCAGACTATGATTGACAGCTGGCTCACGAGCGAGGGCGGGTCTGTGTTGAAACGCGGCTGTCAATCAACAATCGTGGGAGGGGCTTCCGAGCGTGTGACGTCACAGGCTCGAACGGCTCAATTTGAGGCAGGGGAAAACATATAAGGAGATTAAAACAAAAACACTGGATGGATTTTTATCATTTTATGAAGGTTGTGTACAGGCACTGCCAACACACATTTCAGTACAATCAACTTGTAAAAGTGCATGTACCATTATATGACCCCTTTAAGAACTGAAATGTGTATTTATTTATTTTTCACATTCATTCATTATTTATTTATGTTATTTCCAGAAGTCCAGAAATGTTATGTTTTCTGGCACTTTGCAAGACTTTTTGTGCGCAAAAACAAACAAAAATAACGACTTTATTCAACTCTTCATCTTCTTCTGTGTGGGCCTCGAGAGAGTGCAGCCCAGCACTTCGTCAGATCGCAGGCTCACTATTGGCCGACGCTGGTCATGTGTGTGATGCTGGCCAATAGTGAGCCTGCGATCTTACGAAGTGCTGCGCTGTTACACTACGTGAACTCACTCGAGGCCCACACAGAAGAAGATAAAGAGTTGAATAAAGTCGTTATTTTTGTTTGTTTTTGCGCACAGAAAGTGTTCTCGTCGCTTTAATAGCTATCCGATCTGAGAAAACGCATGAAGTGACCAGGTCCAATAAGGCCTTTATTCCGCTTTTTTTGCTCACACACTGTCACCTCCCCTTGCCTCTACACAAACGTTCCCTCACTCAAACACATATTGAATAAAAAGGCCACAGATGGAGTGAGGACGTTCCCACCGGAGAGAGCAGCTGAGACGAGGCCTGCAGTCTGTGGACTCAGGCTTATTCTGGACGCCGTCCAAATCTGAAATAAATACAGCCAACAACATACTCAAAGAGTGAGGGATGGCATCACATGGATGAGGGGAGATGTTATGGAGGGGAGGCGTGTGTGTGTGTGTGTGTGTGTGTGTGTGTAAGACAGGAGAGAGAAGGATTGGGGAAGTATGAAGTGTTTTGGCTTCTCGCACTGGTGCAGGGCTTTTGTTGCTTAACCGCTCACTGCAACACTGGATTCCACATAAAAATACAAATAAAACACATTCAAACAATTTTAAACGCGGAAGAAGAGGCGAAAGAGAGAGAGAGAGAGAGAGAGAGAGAGAGAGAGAGAGAGAGAGAGAGAGGTGCATTTCAAATAGCCTCTCTTGATTCCTCTTTCGCGTTTCCTTGCACTTGAACGGACACACACACACACACACACACACACACTCAATTATGTCTAAATACCCGTCTCGGCAAGTATTTTCTTGGTTATGTCATGAGTTGAGAAAGAAATCGGATGTTTGTCCATGCCGTCGGTCTTAAAGTGACAGTACCTAATATTCCTGCTGGTGTCTGTGTCATTAATGTTAATAAAACAACAAAATACAGCTTTAACAAAGATACAACTATATTTAATTTCTACAGTGAACAAATTGTGTTATTTATTTATTTTGCTGATCCGAAAAATTATCTGATCCGTGGCTCAAAAACCTTAAATTTTGTGAGTTTTGTGATCCGTTGCACCATTAGTAAGCGCCAAAGAAGGTGCCTTGTTAAATTGTTAGTTTGGATCCCTTACGGATCATTGATATAGGGAGATATATTTTCTTTGCGTAAGGGATGTACAAACTAAAAATTATCCAGACACCAGATATAAGTTTTGATATTTTTTTTACTAGTGTGATCAGGGGCCTCATTTATAAAACTTTGCGTAGGATTAGCGTCAGAAGTGGCGTACGGATGAAACATAGGACGTGCGTACGCACAAAAATATTCGGATTTATAAAACCGTGCGCACGCACATCCTACGCATTTTTCCCTTAATAAATCACAATCAATTCTAAATGTAGCGCAGCTTTTGCGGCTTCATGTCACGCCCATAGTTGCCCATAAATAGTCCGTGAAACGCCCACAAGTTAATATTCATCGATTGCGAAATCATGGCAAACACAGAGAGGAAAACCAAGAAACGTAACTTCACTCAATGTGAAGTAGAAATTATCATTGGCGAGGTGGAAAAGAGGAGTAAAATGTTGTTTGGTGGGCACAGTGTGGGCATTAATGCCAAAAAAGGCACTTGAGTGGCAAAAGCTTGCATTACGCATTACAATGGCATGGCATTTTATTACCATCCATTTGACAAGCTACAGATGTGTTATGAAGATGAATTGCATAGCATGCAATAATTATTATTGCAGAACATATTTCACTTTTATTTGTGCAAATATGTGTTAATTTGCATTTCTGTTGTTATCTTCGTTTGATTTTGTTTGTTTTACACTGAAGATCGATCAAACGGGTGTTCGTGTAGGCTGTTAATTGTAAGACTTGCTTTGTGAAGTCTTCATGTTATTTATGAGAGGCAGTATTGCCATTTCTTTTACACAACGGTCTACACTACAGTTTCACACACTTTCACGTGTTTCTTCCATCTGCCGACGGTTTTTGTGCGTACGCCTGGGTCAGAGCTTGCGTGAAGGAACGCACGTTTTCCCGTCAAGTTTGCTTTTTATAAATACCAATTATTGCGTAGAGAGCGGCGTACGCCTTCTTTTGTGCGTACGCAACGTTTATAAATGAGGCCCCAGGACACTATACTGTAGTTCATTTATGTAAGTGAGGAGAGCAAAATAAAGTAAACTGTGACATATTATACCCAAATATTCTTCATACAGCGACTACCAGTAACATTTGGGAGCAAATATTTCTCAGACACTTTGAGCTGATCATGTTTTGCTGAAGTGTGTTTTCTGTAATTGCTAATGCTCTTTTTACACACAGACTGAACAACATGAAGCATTGCTTGGTCACTGGTTGAGCTAAACTGGTATTATCTAATTGTGTAGTTAATTTTAACATCTGACAGATATTCAACATGTGTGAGAGTCTAACAGAAGGACGGACAAAACCAGTCAAATATCCTGTGAATGAGTTCTGTTCATATTTTATAACCATTTTCTAAACTATAGCGAATCCATTTTGGTTGGCCTGTAACTGGTCTAATGTTGCTTCTCCATCCGTTTCTCCCTGTAGTTGCTGAACTGCATCATGGATATGGTGGAGAAGACTCGGCGCTCGCTCACGGTGCTCCGCCGCTGCCAGGAGGCGGACCGCGAGGAGATGAACCACTGGATCCGGCGATACAGTGACGTGGAGGATATGAAAAAAGGTGTGAGCTCCTCCCAGCGGCCTCCTCCTCCTCCTCCTCCTCTTCCTCACCACAACTCTTCCTCCTCCAACACTCCTAACAGCAGCGACACACAGCCGATAGGTACATGTACCGCTGCAGATCCTCGGCACGCAGCATGTCTGACACACTCTTACACGCCACAGAAAGTGCTGTCCATCAGCCAACACACCAAAACTATCGAATCTGTTTTCCTTTTAGGCATGTGATCCCACATTAGCACACTTACCTTCAGTGTTGGGGAAAGCTACTGTGAAAAATAATGCAGTGCAATATTGCGTTACTCCCTTAAAAAGTAACTAATTGTGTACTTGTTTAGAAAAGTAATGCTTTTTTTTTACTCTTACCAGCTGCAGAAATGTTTCCATGAGCCAATATACCCCAAAGAAATCTTAATATTTTCTTTTTAGGACCAGTTTGGCATGTGATCCCACATTTAGCACACTTACAGATGAAACTCGAAAAATTAGAATATCGTGCAAAAGTTCAACTTAAAAGGTGAAACTAATATATTATATAGACTCATTACATGCAAAGTGAGATATTTCAAGCCTTTATTTGTTATAATTTTGATGATTATGGCTTACAGCTTATGAAAACCTTTTCACAATATTCTAATTTTGAATTTGGGGTTTTTATAAGCTGAAGTTGAATTACTGAAATAAATGAACTTTTGCACGTTATTCTAATTTTTCGAGTTTCACCTGTGCCTTCAGTGTTAGGGAAAGTTACTGTGAAAAGTAATGCATTACAATATTACCTTAAAAAGTAACTAAGTAACTTTTTTTAGAAAAGTAATGCGTTACGTTACTTTTGCGTTACTTTTTCTTCCACCTGGGCTAGACAAGCAAAAAAAATCGAATCTGTTTTCTTTTTAGGCCTGTGATCCCACATTTAGCACACTAACCTTACAGTTTGTCCTTACCTTAGCGTTTCTGTAACTTTATCTAGGGCCAGTGTTGTGTGTCACTCATTACAAGTAACTTGAGTTACATAATCAGAATACTTTTTCAAGTAACTAGTAAAGTAACGCATTATTTTTTAAAATTTGCAACAAAATATCTGAGTTACTTTTTCAAATAAGTAGCAGCATGTCTGACACACAGCCAACGTATAAAACAAATCCGAATGTTTTCTTTTTAGGCATGTGATCCCACATTTAGCACACTTACCTTCAGTGTTGGGGAAAGCTACTTTGAAAAATAATGCATTACTCCCTTAAAAAGTAACTAATTGCATTACTTAGTTACTTTTTTAGAAAAGTAATGCGTTACGTTACTTTTTTTTTCATTCTTACCAGCTGCAGAAAGTTGTTTCAATCAGCCAACATACCAAAACAAATCTAATCTGTTTTCTTTTTGGGACCAGTTTGGCATGTGATCCCACATTTAGCACACAGTTTGTCCTTACCTTAGCGTTTCTGTAACTTTATCTAGGGCCAGCGAATCCTTGTCTGTCACAGCCTGTTCCTAGAGACCCACAGCACTGCATTTGGATGTCTCTGTAAGTGAACACACCGTATTCCAATCAACAGGTCATTAGTAGAGTGATCTATGATTTAAATCAGGTGTCGGATAAGCGAGACATGTGCAGTACTCTAGGTTCCTGGGAATAGTGACTGTCCTAAGCAGGCATGACATAACATTTCCGGCAAAGTCATTTTTCTGTTGTCATTGAGAGTAAAAGTCGTGTTTGACTCTGCCAGTCACATGTTCACTGTCTATAATACAGCTATGAGGGACAATAGCTCACGGTTCGGTTTGTATCACGGTTTGAGGTTCAGGGTTGCGGTACGGTTCGGGGAAAAAGGACTACTGTCAAATAAAAATAAAGAAAATAAGAACAAACAAGCAGCATTTAGCGGTGTTCAAGCAGTTAAGGCCTTTAAGCACAAAAGCATCAAAAGACATTAAGTTTTATTTAGCATACATTTAACCACTGACATAATAGATGGAAGAGACCATTTACAGCCAATACAGGCAATTGGTTTTAAAGCTTTTTAACCGTTTTAGCGCCACCTATGGTCCGATCGCTATAATATTTTGCATGCTTGTTCAGAATGTTATTTCACATATGCGCACCAATTTTGGTGAAGTTCTGAGTTTTCGTTTAGGATTTACTGGCTTTTGAGTGTATTTTGCCACGCCCATTTTCTAAATAACCCTGTTATAGCCATATGAAAAATGCAAAAGTTCAACTTTTTTTCGATAATTATCTAACTACAAGCACCAGCACAAATAGAGCAAAGATACTAATAAAATAAACAGTGCTTTTCAGGTTTTTCAGGTAGGTCTAACATTAGTTTTCAGGTACAGAAATTGAATAAAGTAACCAAATGTAAAATAACATTGCATATTGACTGTTTATGAATCCTAATTAATGTTACAAAAGCTATTTTTTGGACATGTTGACATAATTTTTGTGTGAATTTTCTGAATTTTTAATGTTCTCTTTCACGTCTTGCTCTTCAATGATTAAATTAAGAAGGCTTAAATTAGTTTAGTTTAAACACAGATAGCAATGTGTGTTCAGATTTCGTGCTATTAGGCGTAAATGACTGGTCATGTTCGAGCAAACGGCACTCGCATTGAACAAAGTTTACAAAGAGTGACCGTTTTTGTTCATGTTTTTGGATTATCGCTGTCGTAATGTATTATTGGGGAGGCAGCATGTGCATCCATCGACAGAAACATACATTGGATACATACACAAGAGCATGTCATGATTTTAGATGATCTTTTGGTACATGATTTTTGGTACTGTCTATGGCTGAGGGAGTATAAAGCCCTATTCGGACGGGATTAGCTTTACAAGGGTCGATGGAGTGATGTAATTTTACCCCAGGACGTCAGTAATATTAATGGCCAATTCGCACGGGATCTTTGTAAAACTAGCAGAAGTGGGAGAGTAACTCGATTTACGCTCCTGTCGTCGTGTTTGTATTATGTTCTTCCTGATATCACGTGCGCAAACACATATAACCTATATATATATATATATATATATATATATATAACAGTTATGTCCAGTCAAACGATGTATTAATTAACTTCAGAATGGATTGTGTTGGTAATAGGCACTTACCTAACACTTAAAGATGTGTCGTGCCTCTAACAAGTGCTTTCGATCTTCTTTCTGATCTGAATGGTGTGTGTGGGAACACTTGAGTTTTAGTTCTAGAACGCAACTGATGCTTTTTCAAGCGTCTCCATACTTGAAAAAATACGGAAAACTACTTTTAAACACGAAATGACGAAATATTTATGTACATATTTACAGCGGGTCTATTCGCACGGGATTAGTATTACCTGAGGTCATTTTTCCGGACCTTTTTACTGAAGGTAAAAGTCGCCGTTATCTTTACTGACATTGTCCGTAATGATTACCGAGATGCACATTCGGACGGCACTAAAGTCACAGAGAACCTCTGGTAGTTATTACTTTACCCCTCCTCTCCATGTTACACTAGTCCCGTCCGAATAGGGCTGAAGAAGCTTTTCTCTCACCCCAGGTAAACTCAAAGTCGCTCTTTTGATGCTCTTTTACAGAAATCCACAGAGATTTCTTGCACCGGCCCCCTTCAGGATACCTGCCCGAGGAGATCTGGAGAAAGGCCGGTGAGTGCATCCGGACAGAGTCGCCGACTTCTACACATGCACACAAATATGTGACCCTGGACCACAAAACCAGTCACAAGGGGCAATTTTTTGAAATTGGGATTTATACATCACCTGAAAGCTGAATAAATAAGATTTCCATTGATGTATGGTTTGTTTCAGAGGTGGACAAAGTACACAACTTTCTTACTTGAGTGAAAGTACAGATACCACTGGTCAAATATTACTCTGTAAAAGTTGTAAAGGAGTAAAAGTACAGAAGTACTCGTTTTTAAAAGTACTTAAGTATCAAAAGTAAATGTAAATGCATTGTTTTTATTATTGTTGCATTGTTGTATGTAATGCTTACAGTACCTTATGCCTCTGAATCTATAACAACCCTCATATCAATATATCAATATCAATAACTAGAACACAGTTCCAGTGCGACTGAATAAGTGCACTCAATAACGTCCACGATGGTTTCAGACAAATAGTGACAAATGTTCCCTCAAATATTCCCCTATTTAAAGTTGTTTGGCCTTTAGTATGGATATGTTAGCCGTACTGTTATCTATAAGCTAGTGTGCTCCAAAATAATGACAAAATTCACATTTGGAAGACCAAACCCAATGATGAAAATGAAAATCAGGTTGACGTTAATCTCCAACGTTGGACAGACGTTGTATTGTGGTTGAAAATGAAAATCGGGTTCTGACGTCAACCCGAAACGTTTGACGTTTCCAACCACAATGCAACTAAAATCATCCCGTGACTGACGTTACTACTGTATACTCGAGGACCTTGACGGAAATGCAGAGTAAAAAGTGCGATATTCGTCTTTCAAATGTAGTGAAGTTAAAGTAAAAAGTTTCCAGAAAAAAATAACACTCAAGTAAAGTACAGATACTCAAAAAGTATACTTAAGTACAGTAAGTTAATGAACTGTGTTACTGTCCACCTCTACAACTAAATCTGAGGGTGCAAAACAAATGGAAACATTGAGAAAATCGCCTTTAAAGTTGTGCATTTATGTTCGTGCTTTTGCTGCATCCACTCACAAAAATAAACTTTTTATATATTTACAGTAGGAAATTTACTAAATATCTTCATGGAACATGATCTTTACTTAATATCCTAATGATTTTTGGCCTAAAATAAAAATCGATAATTTTGACCCATGCAATGTATTGTTGGTTTTGCTACAAATAAACCCGTGCGACTCGTGACTGGTTTCGTGGTCGTGGGTCACATATATGCCGACTGGCCTGCAGGACCTCACAGCTGTAGTTATGCAAGGCCCGGAGGTCAGGAAAGGTCATTAGTGTTGAGAGATCTCCGTCTGTGACGCCCATGAAAGACAACTGCAGTCGAGTCTGCAGTGATAATGCAGAAACCTGCAGTCAACAGCAGATCCGCTCAGGTAGAGCCGCAAACGTGACCCGGCCCGAAGAGAGGAGGGAACAGGGCTTGTACAAGATGCTCAAAATGCTTAAAGTACTTCAATTTGACTTTTTGAAATTTAAATCCTGGAAAACCCTTGAAAACTGTCATACAGGTGAAACTCGAAAAATTAGAATATCGTGCAAAAATTAATTTTTTTCAGTAATTCAACTTAAAAGGTGAAACTAATATATTATATAGACTCATAAGTGAGATATTTCAAGCCTTTATTTGTTATAATTTTGATGATTATGTCTTACAGCTTAAAACCTTTTCACAATATTCTCATTTTGGATTTGGGGTTTTCATAAGTTGTAAGCCATAATCATCACAATTATAACAAATGAAGGCTTGAAATATCTCACTTTGCATGTAATGAGTCTATATAATATATTAGTTTTACATTTTAAGTTGAATTACTGAAATAAATTAACTTTTGCACGATATTAAATTTTTTCGAGTTTCACCTGTATATGTGAAAAGGTACTTGAAAAGCGCTTGTATTGATGGACAATATATGAGAAATTAGTGTTTAATTTCATCGACAAACAATCTTTTCACTCACAATTAACACTCCAGTCCGTCTGATATAGATATAGAGGCATTTCGCATGGCTATGAGCGTGATATTTCTCATAAGTATATGATATGATAAGTATATGATACAGCTTTCATTATTCAGCTCAATCAAATATTGTCATCGAATTCCTTTCAATGGTTAAAGTTACCAGTCATTGCTTGTGCTGCACTTTATTTGTACCATTTAGTTTTATTGGTTTATTTTGTTAGAATATGAAAGATAATAAAGATATTGTTTTATAAGTGAGATCAAAAAAGTAGTGCTTGAAAGCAGTATCTGTACGAACCCTGAAGAAAGGAAAGTGAGGGGAAACACAGCTGGATTGTTCTTGGATTAATCTGTTTCATTATTAAATGTTGGCCATAAAGGTCACACATAACACTGATGAGATCAGCCAGAGCACAGGTGGTGTCACTTGCCCAAAGGTCAGAGGTCAAAGGGCACGTATTAATTGTGATCCACACCAGTAACATTACAGCTGAGACAAATCAATATGCCATTACTAATTTATTATTCTGCTGTTGTCTGCAAATCTCAGCTGCATTTTCACTGTGACAAAATCCCGTTTAACTGCAGTTGTTTTTCACGCAGGTTCTACAAGTATCCCACTCTCGCCAGCATTGAAGCAGCTTCAGAACAAACAGGGTGAGTAACAGCACCCGTATTACACCTGTACTACCGGGCTTTATTGCATAGATGGCCCTGAAGACTTAAAGCGGTGGTATAATGCCCTTTTCACAAGATGTAAAATAAGTCTCTGATGTCCCCAGAGTGTGTTTGTGAAGTGTTAGCTCAAATACAGATATTTTTATACTGTTAAAATTGTCACTTTTTGAGGGTGAGTAAAAACGCGATGTTGTGTGTGTGTCCCTTTAAATGCAAATGAGCTGCTGCTCCCGGGACAGGGGGCGGAGCTTCAAGAGCTTGTGTGTGTGTGTGTGTGTGTGTGTGAGGTAATCGAAGCTGCTAACACACACACACACTAAACATTTCAAAAACTTTAAGCTTTTATGTTCAAACTAGAGTCGGACAAAGATGGAGAGAGTCCAGAAGAAGTGATAACATTTCTGAATGGATAGTTGATGAATTTATGAAGCTGATGTGGAGTTAACTATCTTCTAGTCATTGATTAGCATATTCTGTCATGATAATCTATAAATCACGTTCCCGGGGGCGGAGCTTATGTAAATTTTAGGGTCGGTGATGTCACTAACCCAGGAGGAAGCTCGTGTAGTTCCTACCAGCCGTTTGTTGTAGTCCTTAAAAAGTGATTTCTGTAAAAGCAAATATCTCCCTTTGCTTTGAACTTTGAGTGTTGTAACTTTGCAGATGTTGTTTATGCTCAAACAGCAACATTACACACTAACTAAAGTTAGAAAAGTGAAATCATGATCAACCACCCCTTTAATGGAGCTCTCTCAGTTGTTTCTCCTAAAATCTCTCATTCAAACTAATGAGGCGTCGCAGTCTTGGAAGAATTTGATGAAAAATGTTTTTTATTTTTTTTATTAAATCTGACCATAGTTTAAAGCATTGACAGGCCTTTTCTGACATTTCCAGAGGTAAACTGAAAACTGAGATTACTAAAAATGAGGTTACTAGGATTTAAAAAAACTGGTAACTCGTGTAAAAATAAAAATAAATGTATTCATTACTGTCTGGGATAAATAATTGAGATATTAAAGGCGTGTCAAAGTTTAATTTTCTTACCTGTGAGTGTCTAGATTTTCCTGAAACTGAAAAGAATACAAGAGAAGAGTAGAAAGAAAAAAACCTTGAAAACTGACATATCCCTGTGGGATTAAAACGTTAATATTGCAGATTTGGCAACTTTTGAAAACACACACACACACACACACACACACACACACACACACACACACACACACACACACACACACACACACACACACACACACACACACACACACACACACACACACACACACACACACACACACACACACACACACACACACAGTCAGTCAGTAGCCTGAGGCAGAAGCTGAATAGAGAGTGTGTTATGACAGATATTTATGATCAGGCTCCTCACAACCAGCTTTCTAGAGTAAACACACTATGGTGCAAAGATTGTAGACCCCAGACATATGAAAATCTGCAATAATGTGTGTGTGTGTGTGTGTGTGTGTACCCCCTGCAGCAATACACATGCATTAACAGAACACACAATATCCTGACAGATTTTGAAATCATCCCCATAACCCCACAGTAGTTTTGACAAGTTATTGACATGAACTTTTTTGTGGTTTGTGGTTTTCCAAAGTTACGAGCCACTCAGCATTTTCACTGGCCACAATATTTACATCAATACCATGGGGAAAAACTGCCATATAGATATTCTTAATATTATCTCATAATTCGGCAGGGTTATTAGGCTACTGTCACTTTAAGAGCTGACGCACGGATCCATTACACTCTTACACGTGTGTTTTCTTTCTCAACTGTTTATGTTCACTTAAAACAGAACTCACTGTGTTTACGTGAATACTCGTCAAGTATTTTGACATTATTTTTGTGTATTTGCCAGTTTAAGTGCAATAAACATCGATAAAGAGCTCAATTTAGTTCTGAGAGGCGCTTTATGTGCCGCACTTTTGAGTTTGAGCACAAAATCTCCAGCAATGAGTAAAATTATGTGCATTACGCGCAAATTCAATGTCTATTCTGTGGGAAATGAGTATTGGAAGCATTTCAGATATTTCAATATTGACATGGAAAAATCTATATTTTTGAAAAACACTACATTGCACTTAGTTTATTATTTCAGATGCTTTTTACAAGACTACATTTGTAAATGTATATACTATATGCAACATTGGCTAGTAGGAGTCACTTCAGTCCCGAGTGCAATAGAAGTATGTACATTTTTTGTGTGATTTTTTACACTCTGCTTGTCAGTGCAATCTGTGTTTGCTTTTTCACCAATTCTGCATTGGGTTTTGCCAAAACAGAGCATCTTTGAAGGCAGAATGTGTGTCTGCTACGGTTTGGATCCTCCTCACATTGGGAATGTGCTTTAAAATGTGGTTTAGGTCACCGAGCTCACGAGGTCTCAGAGCTTATGCTAAACGTTCACTTTAGAAAGGTTATAGACACTGCACTGCAAGAAACCCTAATGTTAAGACACTCTCACACCTGCATGTCCTGAAAACACATGGACACACACACACACTCACACACACACACACACTCAATGGCATCCTGGTTTTCGGAGTGATTCAGGCTCAAAAGCCACTTAGTGAAAATTTTTACTTTACAATAAGATTAATTAGTATATATTATAATATTGAATCATATATTGTTAGGTAAATAGGCAAGCTTGTGAAGAACCTCTC
This sequence comes from Rhinichthys klamathensis goyatoka, assembly GCF_029890125.1. Lineage (NCBI taxonomy): Eukaryota > Metazoa > Chordata > Actinopteri > Cypriniformes > Leuciscidae > Rhinichthys > Rhinichthys klamathensis. The sequence goes on along the minus strand of NW_026606907.1, from coordinate 1,497,438 downwards.
GAGATGTCTACAGCGTATCAACACTGGAAATAACTGTAAACACTGTCGTTCGGGCTAAATTATTAATAGCTAATTTTTCTGTCAGAATGTTTTAAATCTTGGATGATGTACATGTGTTCGGAGAGATGAAACAAGCCGGAAGCTTTGAGTGCCTCAATAAAGGATGTTGAGAGGATCTAAAAGGGATAATGTCTTATTTTAGCCTCTTGATATTCTTCATTTTCACAAACTCTGACTCAGCATGCACCAATGCTACATTTTCTATATGTCATAATCATTTGTTAACAAACAAGTATTCAGTACTTCAATGAGCTCAGTGTTTCTGCCTTAAATTATTACATTGTTTAAATTAATACCTTTTAGCTAACTGTGATTTTGTATATGTACATTTCTGAAATACATAACTTGCACCGTGTCCTAACTACACGCGCCTCGCGATGAAATGCCTCTTTTCCATGTAAATCAGAGTTTTTGCCGCGACGGCGACGATTCTATTTTAGAAACGGTTTCTATTTTTCTGCGACGTCGCGCTGAAAAAGCAAACAAAAAGTGTGGCAATGATAATCTCAGGCACTGTCAGGCGATCGAGACTCTGGGTTTATGAGCTATACTGGGACCAGCCACCGGGGGGCGATCGAGACTCTGGGTTTATGAGCTATACTGGGACCAGCCACCGGGGGGCGATCGAGACTGGGTTTATGAGCTATACTGGGACCAGCCACCGGGGGGCGATCGAGACTCTGGGTTTATGAGCTATACTGGGACCAGCCACCGGGGGGCGATCGAGACTCTGGGTTTATGAGCTATACTGGGACCAGCCACCGGGGGGCGATCGAGACTCTGGGTTTATGAGCTATACTGGGACCAGCCACCGGGGGGCGATCGAGACTCTGGGTTTATGAGCTATACTGGGACCAGCCACCGGGGGGCGATCGAGACTCTGGGTTTATGAGCTATACTGGGACCAGCCACCGGGGGGCGATCGAGACTCTGGGTTTATGAGCTATACTGGGACCAGCCACCGGGGGGCGATCGAGACTCTGGGTTTATGAGCTATACTGGGACCAGTTACTGGGCGGCGATCGAGACTGGGTTTATGAGCTATACTGGGACCAGCCACCGGGGGGCGATCGAGACTCTGGGTTTATGAGCTATACTGGGACCAGCCACCGGGGGGCGATCGAGACTCTGGGTTTATGAGCTATACTGGGACCAGCCACCGGGGGGCGATCGAGACTCTGGGTTTATGAGCTATACTGGGACCAGCCACTGGGCGGCGATCGAGACTGGGTTTATGAGCTATACTGGGACCAGCCACCGGGGGGCGATCGAGACTCTGGGTTTATGAGCTATACTGGGACCAGCCACCGGGGGGCGATCGAGACTCTGGGTTTATGAGCTATACTGGGACCAGCCACCGGGGGGCGATCGAGACTCTGGGTTTATGAGCTATACTGGGAGCAGCCACTGGGGGGGGCGATCGAGACTCTGGGTTTATGAGCTATACTGGGACCAGCCACCGGGGGGCGATCGAGACTCTGGGTTTATGAGCTATACTGGGACCAGCCACCGGGGGGCGATCGAGACTCTGGGTTTATGAGCTATACTGGGAGCAGCCACTGGGGGGCGATCGAGACTCTGGGTTTATGAGCTATACTGGCACCAGCCACCGGGGGGACGATCGAGACTGGGTTTATGAGCTATACAGGGACCAGCCATCGGGGGGGCGATCGAGACTCTGGGTTTATGAGCTATACTGGGACCAGCCACCGGGGGGGCGATCGATCCTCTGGGTTTATGAGCTATACTGGGACCAGCCACATTTTTCAGCACTTGTGCGTTACGCTTGGTTAGGTCACAGTGTTAGACAGTCTCCTCTGATAACAAATTGTAATATGGACTCATGCATTTTCTGTAAAGCTGCTTTGAAACGATGTGTATTGTGAAAAGCGCAACACAAATAAACGTGAATTGAATTTTCAGTGGCAGTGAATGAAGTGAACAGGGTGTTGAGAGGATCCACAGGGATAATGTCTTGTTTTCTTCCTCATTTCCAGAGGAGGCAGTGAATGAGGTGAAGAGGCAGGCCATGTCGGAGCTGCAGAAAGCGGTGTCGGACGCGGAGAGAAAAGCTCACGAGATGATCTCGGCTGAGCGGTCTAAGATGGAGAGAGCTCTGGCCGAGGCCAAGAGACAGGCGTCCGAGGACGCGCTGACCGTCATCAACCAGCAGGAGGACTCCAGCGAAGTGAGTAACAAACACACCACCCGTGTTCGAGGGAAATCGCCATTCTATCTTCCACCGATTTGCATTAGGGGTGTAACAATATATCATGTCACAATATATCGCAATACAAAAATGCAACAGTATCGTGGATAGTTCACCTAGTGTGGGAAAAAATTCAAGTAGTGTCAGTACTACATTAAACTACTATATATAATGTTGAATATAATGTATAATAATGCAATGAGGGAATATTTTTGGGTCCTGATAATGCCAAATGTCTGATGTTACCAGTATAAAGCAGCCGACATTATTATAAATATATCTAGTCAGTGAAAGAGTGCAAGCATATTCGTCTAAAATAATTCTGTATTTTCAGCTTCAGAATCATGAATATTGTTATTCTGGTGTCTCTATTGTCCTGTGCTTTGGGTTTCAGCACCAAGTCCACGAATATTCATTTACACACACAATGATATACCAAATTTAGCATTTTAATCAACAGTAAACCATTTGGTTAACCATATGTATTGAAGCATCGCCATAATATCGTATCGTGAGATGGATCGAATTGTAACATGAGGGTATCGTTACACCCCTAATAGATATGGATACTTATTGGTTTGTCAATAATAACAGTCCGTGTCTCTCCCGCAGAGCTGTTGGAACTGCGGTCGCAAGGCTAGCGAGACGTGCAGCGGATGCAACACCGCGCGCTACTGCGGCTCGTTCTGCCAGCACAAGGACTGGGAGAAGCACCATCACGTGTGCAGTCAGGGCCTGACCGTGCCGATCGGGACGCCCTCCTCCACCTCCTCGTCGTCATCGTCCAGTGTCCCGCCCACTCGCTCTGAGAGCACTCCTCCAGGCCCGCTCTCCAGCGCCAGTCCTAAAGACGCGAGCTCATGTAGCGTTTCTCGCTCCACCACTCCTGCAACTCCCGCTCTGATGGACTCCTCGTCCCGTTGACGGATGAACCCCGAGTCCTGAACCACGTCTACTAGTGTTAGCAAAAGCGCCGACTACGGTACCAAGTCGGTACTGAAATTTAAAAAATGTGAGTGCAATGGTAAACTCCTCTGATTGGCCGTTGTGTTCACGCGCTCATGGGATATGTCTGTGATTGGCTACAATTATCAGCACACGTGAGCATTTAAACGTTTTTTTTTTTTTTTTTTTACGTGTTACCAAGCGATAGCGCTTTTCAAACGCTCCCGTGTGTGTCTGTGTAAGCTAGGGCGGTCACTTTACGTTCGAAAATCGGTTGCACAATCGATCGGACCAACCAACACAAGTTTCGAAAACGAAAATAGGGAATCGAGTTTAACGGCCTTTCTTTTTCTTTTTCTTTTTTTACCAAAAATGTGTTTTAGGTGGACAGATCAATACAGTACACAGAACATGTCGGATGTTGGAAAATAACAATGTCTTCTCTGTTATCCAAATGCTTTTTAATATTCGCTATTGCTTCAATGCAAGTGAACGAGCGCGCCGGTATTTGTTGCGTAGTGACGTGTGTGTTCAAGCCAGAAATGAGCAGATTCTGCAATACGCTGTATTTAATATATCATGAGGATCACGAGTTGCGTATTTGCGCTAAATCCGCACAGATTTGTCTTACACGAACTTCCCCAGCAAAGTGAGTAAACACAGAAACACGCCAGATTGGCTCGTGATTTGACAGCGTTTCCCGCCAAAGTTCATTTTTACCCGCATTTGGCGAGTCGAGGGTGTTAATCTCAATCCCTGAATGTTGCGCTCCTGTTTGACGCCAATAAATCATCAGAAATATTGCTGACTTGCGCGTCTCAAGCGCCCTCTTTACGCTCGTCCTAATGCCTGTTAGGTGTCCGTGGATTTGCCTATATTTGGTGTTGAAAATGGAAACGTCTTTAGACATGGAAAATCGATTTTACAATCGATTCAATTAAAAAAAAAATCACAAAAGTGACAGCCCTAGAGTAAGCGCTCGGTGAAGAGCGTATGTATATTTACAACATGTTTTTGAAGCGCTGATCATTGTAGCCAATCACTGACATATTTGATGAGCGCGTGAACACAACGGCCAATCAGAGGAGTTTACGATTCCGCTCAAAGCATCACATTTTTTAAATTTCAGTACCGACTCTGTACTTTAGACAACGCTAACGTCTACTGCTGCTACAGCATCTTTCATCCAAAACTAGCTGAGGAACCTCCACCGTACTCACCCGTCCTCTAGTAATGAACCTGGCTTTCACGTCTACGTTAAGCTCTTGTGTTCCTAAATCTCCAAAAAAGCTCAGATTCCTTCGCAAAAAGGTCTACTGTGCTAAACTCAACATGAGCAGGGAAAGCCAGGGAACAGTTACACACGTTTATTCATGTTTTAAGACATTGCCTCAACACCCTTTAAGTGAGGTTTGCTCTGTGAGAACTGGAGTGGTAAGATCAGTCAAAAGTTTCGGATTGGTAAGTTTTTTAATGGTTTAACCAAAAAATTAGCAATATTTAAAATGTGAATATATTGTAAATGTAATTTATTCCTGTGATCAAAGCTGATGTTCAGCATCATTACTCCAGTCTTCAGTGTCACATGATCCTTCAGAAATCACTCTAATATGAGGATCTGATGCTTAAGAAACATTTATGATTATTATCAATGTTGAAAACTGTTTTTTCTTTGAAACTTTGTATTCATCAAAGAATCCTGAAATAAACATTTAAATAACCGTTTTCAACATTGATAATTATGAGAAATGTTTCTTGAGCAGCAAATCATCATATTAGAGTGATTTCTGAACGATCATGTGACACTGAAGACCGGAGTCTTGTTTTTAAATTGTAATAATATTTCACAATATTACTGTTTTTTTGTATTTTTAATCAAATAAATGCAGCCTTGGTGAGCAGAAGAGACTTCTTTTAAAACATTAAAATGCTTACCGATCCAAAACGTTTGCCTGGTAGTGTATGTAGTTCGGATTCCTCTAAATTGAAAGGTTAAACAGAAAGCTTCAACCACAGAGCAACTTCCTCACAACATTGCATTTCATTTTTTTGGCTTTAATTAAAACAAAAGAAACGTTCAAAAATCCAAAAGAAATAATAATAATAATAATGATAAGAAGAAGAACCTGTTAACTACCTTGCTAGCGAGCCAAGAAAATCTACACCAGACTCACCTCTCTGTACTGACGTGAACCCAAATGAATTGTAAGTGAAAAAAAGAAAGAAAGAAAATGATCCAAACCTTTTTATTATTACACTGCCAAAGTTACGAAGAAGCACTCATCTTGTAACCAAACGCAAACAACTTCACCGCCTCTGAACTGAATAAACAGTGACTAGAAGCTCGAACCTTTACTGAGTTCCCACTCAGATCTCGAGGAACGCAAACTTTCGCCCGGATTCATCTCTACGGCAAAATGGAGTGACGTTTAAAGCACGAAGAGAAAGAGAAATGACACGAAAAGGAAAGAAAAGGCGAGGATTAGCAAACGAAAAGGCCAAAAAACCTCAATGGATTGTACACTAAGAATGAGCCTTTTCTTCTGAAACACTTTCGTTTGCCGAGACATTTTTTGTTGTACGATTTCACTCGTTTTCCAAAGCATGACTTTAGAGACTGGCGTAGACTTGGTTCTCTCTTCTCTCGCTCTTTCTACCTCCCCCCTGTTATATGCTCATCCCTTTTGTCTCCTGACAGAAGCTCAAATCCATGAAGGGATCAAACGTCGCTTGTAGATATTACTTTGTTTCTTGGATGTCTCTGTCTTCGATTTCTGCTTGTGTGCGTTCTCCGAATTCGGGACGCCATTTTTTTTTTGTCTTCTTTTAGGTTTCAGCCGAACATTGGACAGAAAAAGACACTCTTTTAACGGGAGAGAAGCTGTGTTGTACCTATTGTTGGATTTGTTGTATCAATATTGATGATGAGAATCCTCATGTAGAATATTTTATATTGCTCGCATTGTAAGACAGTGAGAGAACGGAGGTGCAATATGGAAAGAGAATTCAGCTACTGAATTGAACCTCAGAAAAACGGCCCTTAGGGTACCTTATAATATAAATATACATATAAATATATCTAAAAATTACCATGGTAAATTAATGTGAATGTACATAGTATTTAAAAAAAGAGGTCCAAAAATGAGTTTGCCAAATAACAGAAACCTTTAAAGTATAATGTCTAGAATTTAATTTCTCTCCATTTAATCTTTTCTGTCTTGAATGATCATTTTACAACGTGTGTTGGGAGGAAAAGGTGTTGACATCACTGATCGCGTAGGGGATTTTGCTGATGGGTGAGACGCTTTCGTAGCCATAAGCGTGTCGACATCGCTTCAACGACACGCCAAACTGACCTGGCGAGTTCCCAAACTGGGATTTTAGGAGGAAAACCACTAGAATCTGTGTGAAACATTGCCATCCTTTGGGCCAAAGTGTCACTGCAGTGGTTCAATGTGTAATTTTTGCACACACAAACACACATACAATCACAAAACCAAACCCTCGATTATCCAAGAGTCAAGCAAACACTATGATGGTTCTCAACTGGTACCAAGATTATTTGACTTGTGATCCATCCAACATTGTACCAAACATAATATTGCAGTCTGGAAAACATCAATAGAAGCTGCAGTGTGCACTGAGCAACGTTCATGTTTGTTAAAGCCTTTAAGGTAAAAATATCCCAGTTTACAGCCTTTGTTTTGGTCAATTTCTGATTTGTAATGGCGTACCTCTGATACGGACCAAACTTGAAAGTCCTGTTTGTTGCTCTAGATTTAATTTATCACGTTTCTAAGGTAATATATGAACTCACCCTGAAAATATCAGCAACACATGACCCAGAACCAGTGGATACTAAACACCAGTCTGATGAAGTAGGTGTCTCTCTCTCTATCTCTCTCCCGCCATTTTGAGGATTTTTTTGATGAACCATCGTCTCTTTGCCTACTAGCTACCTCCTGTAAACAAATCCAAATCAAACCACTAGCAGACATGCAAATCGAGCAAACCAGGAGTGTGTTTCCCGACGTATTTCTTGCTGCACTATCACAGTACGATGCATCGTTGAAGAAATCCACTAGCTAGTCACGAATGTTTCCCGAAACCATATTGTCGCAAATTGGTCGTTCAACCAATATTTCTCATTTTTCTCAGTTATTTCTCGTTGAACTGCTGATAACGAGAACGTTAGTTGGCTAACGAACGATGCTTTTGGGAAACGCACCTCCTGACATTTCAGAATAGAAACCTATCAGTAACTATCCACAGTTCTCAAGGGTGTGATAGACTTACATTTATAAGTCTGTGCCATTAAATATATTGTGTTATTGTTGAGGTAGCTAAGCTATAAACATTGACGTACGATTCTCTTCAAACGAACTGTTGACTTTAGTTGAAAAAAATGGAAAATTAGTGTTGAAGTTGTACTTGCTCTGAATATTTTGAGCCCCTGAACATAAACATATCTCATAAATATCCAAAATGATAAAAGCACAGACCAAAGCATAACTGCAGAAGCATAAAACAGCAGACGGACACATGGGAGACCGACTATTCCCATAAACCAAAGTGTACAAAATGACCATGTTGAAAGCACAAGATAAACAGTAAAAACACACCGAGGGAAGAGATCCGCACTTGTTCCCGGCATCCAAAGCATCAGATGACAGTGATTCAAACCAACCTTCCTCAATGAATGCATGAGTGTGAGTTAGAGATACTTTCTATTAATTAAATGTTTTGCTAAGGGACTTACTTGAATCTCCAGAGCTTTAAAATAACACAGTTACGATAAACTCATTTCGAGCTTTGCATGTCTGCTAGTCCAGAACTCATGCAAGCATAGACTGTATGTTTGCAAATATTTGTTGGCCATTCTGTTCTATAACCAAAACAAGAGCATGCAAATGCATCTTTACACTGTGTACTGTAATTCTGCTGTCATTCGGCATATCGAAAGGCCCTCGTTCTCAAAACAAATCTCTTGATTCGGTCAGCATTTGGCCTTGTCAGGGGACACAAGTTCAAAGGTTGACATCGGGAGAGAGAGATAGAGAAAGAGAGAGAGAGAGAGAAAAACGGCATCCTAAAAATTAATAAAAGTAAAAAAAAAAAATTTTTAAAGGGTTTGTCAAGTAGTCTGGCTGGAAAAAAAACATTTTAGGCTGGTTTAAGCCATTTTAATGCACATCAGACATCACTAATGCTTTATTTTGTCATTTTTATTATGACTATAGCATCCACTAAGGCTTAACAGCAATCAGAAATCAGGCAAGGCTGTAGTAGCAGAAACCTTACACTACTGTAAAACATTGAACATGCAATGCACATGATAAACGCCATAACTAGCAAAGGCTTGGTTTGATACGTTGATGATTATACTGTATTGTGCAATACATCATTACAGGAGAAGGCATTGATTCAGACGGAAAGGTTGGTGTGTTAAAATGTTTTCTTGTTTTCTCTTTCAAGGTCCTGTTATCATTCTCTAGATGATGTGAACTGTGCCAGGAGAGTTTTATTTATTTATTTCTTGCATGCTCTTTCCCCCCACTTTTGCAATTCCCTCGCCCTCTCTTACTGTGCGCTTTGTTGGACATGTGACGCTGTAAACATTCTAAATCAGGTTATTGTCTGTGTTGAGATCTGCGTATCTGTGTAATTAAAAAGACAGTGAAATATGACGAGTCTCTGAATTTGCTTTTTTTTTCACCTTGTGGTGAAAATCCAGCTTTTAATGTTGTTTAAATGTGTCTATGTGGTGTTTTTAGTACGCTTTAAGACAAACCACGTGTAAGTTCATAAGTCGACAGCATTGCTGAGTATTTTCTCCTTAAAACTGCAGTGAACCAAAGACAGTCTCAAAAACACGGTTTGAAATCGCTGGTGTTTCTGACGTCACAAACGACCTTGTAACCAATCAGATCAACGTGTGATCGTCAACCAGTGGATCTCTGAGCTGAGTGAGTGAGTGGAGGCGGGGCTCATTTGCATATTCATAGAACCGCGAATACTAAATAAGGCAAGGGTGTCGAGTTACATTCAAGATATTTTTAGGCATGAAGAATTATTTTTCAAGGAAATCAAATGATTGATTACAAGGGAACTTTAAAGGGACAGTTCACCCAAAAATGAAAATTATGTCATCATTTAATCACCCATATGTCGTTCCAAACCTGTATGAGTTTCTTCTGTCGAACACAAAAGAAAATATTTTGAAGAATGTCGTTTAAGAGACTGTTTATGGGCCACATTGACTTCCATAGTATGGAAAATAAAAATACTATGGAAGTCATCAATGGGGTCCATCAACTGTTTGGTTCCCGACATACTTCAAAATATCTTATTTTGTGTTCAGGGAGAGTAAATGATAACATAATTTTTATTTTTGGGTGAACCATCCCTTTAAAAGCTGGTATGTCAATGATGTACAGTTGAAACCATTTTTACAAGTTTATAGACATCACTTTTAAAGGAGAACTTCGGCGCAAGATGAACCTTTGGTCTAATTACACATTGTTACCTAGTCAACCGTTATCTGAGATTTGTTTTCATGATTATCGAATGTAAATAGTTTTATCTCTACAAACAGTTTAGCCTATAAAGCTAGTATAACGCTAGTATATTGGGCATAGTGTAATGACAAATAAAAATCGCTTGTTAATACCACTAACAAGGCTCAAAATAGCCCCACACTAACACGGTAGCATAATGAGGGTCCCTACCTTCAAACCGAAGCATTGAGAACTTTGTCAGTGTCCAGACAGTTTAATAAGAAGATATTTTAAACATACAGTCAACTTCGCGTATACAGGCAGAAGCCATCTTTGAAATACAGTCTTTACCAGTCGATCTACGAACGCCGATCCAAGCCTGCTGTTCGCGCTCACCTTATCACAACTTATAGCTCGTTCACATCTCACCAGCGCACTTGAATCGGCGTTCGTAGATCGACTGGTAAACACTGTTTTTCAAAGATGGCTTCTGCCTGTATACGCGAAGTTGACTGTATGTTTAAAATATCTTCTAATTAAACTGTCTGTACACTTACAAAGTTCTCAATGCTTCGGTTTGAAGGTAGGGACCCTCATTATGCTACCGTGTTAGGCCCTGTCCACACGGACACGGGTATTTTTATAACCGTGACTTTTTTTACGCGGTTCGGCCGTTCGTCCACACGAAAACGCACTGAAAACCGAACATTTTTGAAAACCCCTGCCAGGGTGAGGATTTTCAGAAACGCCGGTTACAGTGTTGTCGTGTAGACAGTGAAACCGGGGTTTTTGCCTTGCGACGTCAGAGTGTGCGCCGTTATCAGCTGTGTTTGACATCAGATTTGCGCTTCTGATTGGCCAACGTGGCTTTAGGGTTAAGGTTTATATCACCGCCTGCTGGCGTGGCATGCACTTGACCGCGCTTGATTGCGTGTTTTTACGTTTTCATGTAGACGGAGACCGAGCATGTGTGGACGGGATTTTTTTTAAAAACGCTGTAGGAAAAACTCCGGTTATAAAAATACCCGTGTCCGTGTGGACATGGCCTTAGTGTGGGGCTATTTTCAGCCTTGTTAGTGGTATTAACAAGCGATTTTTATTTGTCATTACACTATGCCCAATATACTAGCGTTATACTAGCTTTATAGGCTAAACTGTTTTTAGAGATAAAACTATTTACATTCGATAATCATGAAAACAAATCTCAGATAACGGTTGACTAGGTAACAATGTGTAATTAGACCAAAGGTTCATTTTGCGCCGGAGTTCTCCTTTAAGTTTTAAGAAACTTATAATGGGAATCTTTAACACATTCCTAGAATTTATCTGACTATAGGCATATTCTTTTTGACTATTTTGACTAAGGTTGTTATTTAACCTCAACATCTTTTAGGGATTTTTACAGTCAAATATGAAGGTGTAAACATTTTACCTTTCTAATCTGTAAAATCACAAAGATCCAATAAAAGTAGAGTTTTGATAAGGAAGACACAATATCCAATAGTACTTATAAGAAAATGTTTTAGTTTATCCAGCGGATCTTATGTTTTTATTTGTGGATTATATTTGTTTCCAGTAGGATTGGCATATTAGAAATTCCCAAAATATTTAAGGATTTTTTTGACGAGTACATTTGAAATCTCTACATATTTCAGGGGTAAATAATCAAATAAACGATTACAATTGTATTTAAAACAAAATGAAAGTGTTTTACTTGGGGGGGAAAATGCAATCACACCTGTTTCTTCTCCTACACACTCACACATTGTGTTGATTAGTCAGTCAGGTGTGTTAGTTAATAGTTAAGGGCTGATCGGGAAGCTGTTGGAGCTGATGTTGAAAACCAGCGCGGATTCTCAGGTAAAGTTTCACACACCAACGAATAAATATCAATTGTCTGTATGTCGTTGTAAACAATATTTAAATCGTTAAATATCACTATTAAGCGAATATAAGAGAGTGTTACATGTGAATATGGTGGATAAAATGGTCAATATCAGAATCCAGACTGACTGTTATGTCGCCATTTTATCGTGTTTACAATTTATCAGAATGTGTGCGCCATGTGCTGTTTCGTATCAAGACAATTTAGTTAATTATATCGCACAATAATCAACTAATACTCTAAAATCGAGATACATGTACACACAGCCTACCGTCGTGCAGTTTTTCCCTGTATTCCTCCTGTTAAATCATTCGATTCGTCGAAATCGGGAGTTTCCACCCAAAGTCGTTGGCAGCAGCGTGGCTTTTTTTAATTGCACTGAACAAATCAATATTTAAAAAAAAAAATTAAATGAATTTTTAGTAACATTCCTATAAATGGCGTTTAATAATCATTTTTGTCCTGTTTTTATTTTGGCGCTTTTCTCTTAAAGGGACAGATCACCCCAAAATTATTTTAGGACTTTATATAAGTGGTTCTAATCCTGTATGAAAATGTTGTTACTCCCCATTCTTCTTTTGTGATCCACAGAAAAAAAATTAAAATAAGTATACGACTTGAAAAGAGTAAATAAGGAATTTTCTATTTCTATACTCAAAAATATGTGAAGGCTTGTTTCCGCCACATATTAAAGAATAAAAAGGCAAGCATTCAAGCTTTTTATCTCACAATTCTGACTTTTTTCCCCTTGCGATTGAGATTTTATATCTCACAATTTTGAGAAGTCAGAATTGCAATTTATATAGTCATAATTGTGAGATTATATAATCACATAATTGTGAGATATAAACTCGCAACTGTGAGAAAAAAGTCAGAATTGCAAGATGTAAACTTACTATTGTGAGAAAGTCACAATTATATTTTAAAATGTTTACCGTATATATATATATATATATATATATATAAGCTTCCATATAAATATAGTCCTGCTGTATATAGAATAATTTTAAACCACAAAATATCATGTAGACAATTTATTTTGAGGTCATAGAAAAAAAATCATCCAAGAATGTGATCCTGCAAGAGATGTCATCTACCCATGAACATGTTTTCTGTGCACATAAGGAGCTCTGTTTGTGTGTACAACGCTGTTCCTTCAGGATCTGGATGCGATTGAAGCTCGTGAGCTGGAGATGGACGAGTCTGACATGCAGTGTGAGGTAGAGCGAGCGTTCCCCTACAGTCCTCAGGCAGGTGAGCTCCAGCTGGCACACACCTGAGCCCATCACCGCTCAATCAGGCGTGTCCCAGGAGGCCTGTGGTCTTATCTAAGGACATCTCTGCTCTCTGTGACACATGTGAACCCTAATTCAATACGCCAAAGACACACTTACAGAGTTCCTGGACCGTACTTTGGGAAGTCCAGGAAATTTAGACACTGGTTTGGCCATGGGACCCACATTTTCCCATCACTCCCACCAGCCGCAATTTTAAATAAACGCGCTTTAATTATTATGGAAGCTTGTTTCCGCCGCAGAATAAAAAAGGTAATTGCAACTTTTTATCTCACAATCCTGACTTATCTGATATCACGCAGTTGTGAGAAAAAGTCGCAATTGCAAGTTTAAAAAGTCAGAGTTGCGTGAAATAAAGTCAGAATTGCGAGATATAAAGTCAGAATTGCGTGAAATAAAGTCAGAATTGCGAGATATAAAGTCAGAATTGCGAGATATAAAGTCAGAATTGCCAGATATAAAGTCAGAATTGCGTGATATAAAGTCAGAATTGCGTGATATAAAGTCAGAATTGCGAGTTATAAAGTCAGAATTGCGTGTTATAAAGTCAGTATTGCGAGATATAAAGTCAGAATTGCGTGATATAAAGTCAGAATTGCGTGATATAAAGTCAGAATTGCGTGATATAAAGTCAGAATTGCGTGATATAAAGTCAGAATTGCGTGATATAAAGTCAGAATTGCGTGATATAAAGTCAGAATTGCGTGATATAAAGTCAGAATTGCGTGATATAAAGTCAGAATTGCGTGATATAAAGTCAGAGTTGTTTCCGCCACAGAATAAAAAAAGTAAATTGCAACTTTTTATCTCTCAATTCTGACTTTATCTCAGAATTGCGTAAAATAAAGTCAGAATTGTGACACAAAGTCCCAATTGCGAGTTATGAAGTCGAATTGTAAGGAAATAAAGACTGACTTTTTTTTCTCAATTGCGTGTTATAATCTCGCAATTCTGACTTGCAATTCTTAGAAATAAAGACAGAATTGCGAGATGTTATCGCAATTGTGAGAAAGTCACAATTATCTTTTAAAAGGTTTTATTCTGTGGCGGAAACAATCTTCCATAAGTTATTGGCATGTTTGTGTTTCTTCAGTAAATGTATGTTTCTAAATACGCAAATTGTTGTTCATTGCGATTTTCAAAATAGTTGAATCCCTTCCTCTGAGTTTGCATGTTTTAATGCTTAAACATTTTACCCAAATATCTGTTACAAGAAATTTGAGAATATTAGAACAACAAATATTCAGTGTTTCTTTCAGCAACTAGTGTTTTAACCCAACATGGATATCCAGTGTGTTTGTACAAGTGGACTTTTGTCTTTTAAACCCTACTCAATGATGTGGCCTAAATATAGCACTAGCCATGGACGTCCCTTTCATGTTTCACCTTAAATGAAGGTCATTATTTAAAATACAACGTTAATATTTTATGATTCTAATTAACTTTTATAATCTTGCCCTCCTCAGGATTGTTCTTCAATATGACGCATGAAGAGAGAATAGATTCTGATAGGAGATCTATCTATGTGGGAAATGTAAGCCGCTTAGATCTAGTAATATTTGAATGTTATTTTTCATATTGTTTGCAGTGTGTGTGTTTATGGTGTATTGTCTGACTTCCAGGTGGATTATGGAGCAACCGCTGACGAATTGGAGATGTACTTTAATGGCTGTGGCCACGTAAACCGAGTCACAATCCCGTATAATAGATTCACAGGACATCCAAAAGGGTATGTATCCTTCCGGCTGCAAAAACAAATGATATTTTCACATCAAGCATGATTTATGAGAGTGTTTTCCCTGTAGTTTCGCCTACATCGAGTTCTCAGAGAGGGAGTCTGTGAGGACCGCCATGACTTTAGATGAAACCCTATTCAGAGGCCGTGTCATTAAGGTGCGATGGAAATGCATTACATGATGGGAATCGCATCACAATTATTTTTTTTATCTAATATTTTGTCTTTATTAGCACCCATTGTATCCATTAGTCTTATTCTTCCGCTCTTTAACCTATGGAAACCTGTAGAACCGTATGGTGAAAAGTTGTGAAATTTGGCACGCATATAAAGCACAGTCTGAAGATTAACCACAGCCAATTTGGAGCCTCTACCTCTCTAGCGCCACCAACTGTCCAAAGTTGCACTCATGGTTATGCTAATAACTTTTGAACTGAAAATAAATATTTTTTCCCCTTTTGGTTTCTTGCCTTGGTTGAAAATTCAACCAGATCATCTTCTGACTTCTTGAAAAATGCACGAAGAGCGTATTCTGACCAAACTTGATGTGTGTTATGACAACCATTAGCTGAGGATACCTGCACTGTTTTGGCACAGTGCCACCTAGTGGCCAGGGGGTGTGAAATATTGCTATTTTTGCTTTATAACTAATGAACTTTTTTTTTAAAATATAAACTGGTCTGTTTAGATTCGGTGTAGCATGCAGAGTCGAACGATACCTAATTTTCCTATATTGCTCCTTTGGCCGTCAGCCATTTTGAATATTGTCTAAAAATGCTAGATTTCACGAACGCATTGGCTTATTGTTACAAAACTCTAAGGTTCACCAGTACCATGCCTTATAATGAATTGTAATTTGCCTATTGTAATGAAACTGGTCTTGATGGATTCCTAGGGTCATGCTGAGAACATAGAAACCAATTTTGCCATAGTCGGACTCGGACGAATTTTCTATCCGACGTTTTTTTTTTTACCTACTTTTTCAAACTCTTTGACCGTTTGTCCAATTTTCACCAAATTTAATTTAAAATTAAAAAATAATCCTCTTAAGACCATGCCGGCAAAACGTTACAGATTTCTTGACAATAGACAAACACTGACAACAAAAATTAAATTTGGTCACAGCGCCACCTATTGGTCAAGTGATAAATAGAATTACTAGTAATATGATTTAATTGCTTATGATATTTCAGCCCTTTTGACTAAAATAACCTTAAAATGTCTTTAATTACTCATTGTTGCAGTTGTTCTGATGCTCCCTGCCAAGCTTAGCTCCTCTTTTTGCCTATTTCTAGGTTTCTTTGCCCTTTATTTGCTGCCTGCAGCTATATCTATATATATACACAGGTGAAACTCGAAAAATCTGAATATTGTGCAAAAGTTCATTTATTTCAGTAATTCAACTTAAAAGGTGAAACTAATATATTATATAGACTCATTACATGCAAAGTGAGATATTTCAAGCCTTTATTTGTTGTATTTTTGATGATTATGGCTTACAGCTTATGAAAACCCCAAATTCAAAATTAGAATATTGTGAAAAGGTTTTCATAGCTATAAGCCATAATCATCAAAATTATAACAAATAAAGGCTTGAAATATCTCACTTTGCATGTAATGAGTCTATATAATATATTAGTTCCACCTTTTAAGTTGAATTACTGAAATAAATGAACTTTTGCACGATATTCAAATTTTTCGAGTTTCACCTGTGTGTGTATGTGTATATATTATATATATAAAAAAAATCCAATAGACATGTTCTGGTAGGCTGTTGTATGCATGTGGTCAAGTTTACAATTGCCTGTCCAATATGGGCCTCATTTTAATGATGTAAACAATCAAAGAAAAAAGGTGAAAATCAGAATTGAATGCAGAATGAAGCCATAGTGTCTACAAGTGTTGGTTTCCTTGTAATGAATCTGTTTTTGTTTATGAAATGCAAATCTGTGGCAGAAAACCTTTTTAATTTCAACCTCTGTGCACTATAGGTATTGCCAAAAAGAACAAACATTCCCGGTTTCAGGACTACAGATACGTACTTGCGTGGAGGCTGGTCCCGAGGACGGGGGTCGCGGGCCTCCAGGTTTTACCCGTTCAGAGGCTGCCACGTCATTAGGTCAGTTCAGCCAACACATAACCGTACCTCACATGACATGGACCTTTAAATATCTCAGATTTCCACAGTGGTCCGTGGCCTTGCACTCTATTCTCGAACCATAATGGAATTACCAGATATTAAAATATCCACATACTGAAAAATGTCCATAATCCTTTCAGATTTGTGGTTTAGTGGTTAACAATCATATTGTGCTTTCTTGGAAGTGTGGCATTTCTCTGTAAATCCATCGTTTGGCTTCCTTTAATGATGTTATAAAAATTGTACTTTTTGTTTTAGGGAAAATGGAAGAGCTCGTCCATGGGTTGATTCTTTTTGATATTCATTTTTGATTTTTCTGTTGTCTTCAAAGCACTTCTTGGTGCTAATTGAAGTACATGCTGCATGAAGGGAGTTCAGTTTAGTATTATTATGATTATTTTGTGTGTGTGTGTATCTTGTATGACACTACAGAAAGCGAAGACTTGATTTCATGTTGAGTGGTTACTATTTTATTTACATTTTATACGATTTCTTTAAAATACCATGCCTGTGAGAGGCCGAAATGCCTTGTGAATTTCAGTACTTTTTCTATTTTTGCTTTTTCAGTGCTTTAGACTTGAGCAAAATCACTGTAAATAAAAACAACATCATCACGAGTCATTTTATTAAACACAAATTCTTTATTTATTTTCACCAAACAAACAACACCCAATGGACACTGATGTAAATATGTATATATATACAGTTGTAAAGAGAGGAGATCAGCACGTCTGCACCATCATAGCTGAAACTATACCGTCAAAAGCCCTGAGGAGAGAGACCAATATTATATTAGTGTATCAGTATCAAGAAATACTCAATGTATTCACCAAAGGAACTTACTTTGATTGAATGGGATCACCGGGATTGTAGAATGGGTTACACATTACATCAGTGAAGGAGTTGTGCAACTTTCTGAACATCTGAGGGAAAAAAAGAAAAAGTGTGATTGACACTTTGATATCTTGACACTGATATCTTTTTTTTTTTGTGCAAAATTTACACAGTAACTCACACTTCTAATTTCGTTGTCTCTCAGAGATGCGTTGGAAGAATCGACAACAATCACAAACTTCACCTTGGAGTTTGTCACGTAGCCATATCTGTCATTCTGGTTAAGATAATGTTGGGATGAACGTGAACGTGCATTAGAAAGCAGCTCGTCTTAAAGGGACAGTTCACACAAAAATGAAAATTTGCATCATGTTGTTCCAAATGTGTATGCATTTCTTCATAGATATACATATTTTGGATAATGTTAACTAAAAAGCTTGGGTGATCAATGACTTTCATTGTATGGACACATTTATCTTCCACAGAAGAAAGTCATACCGTTTAGAAATTTTTTTATTTTTGGGGGAACTATCCCTTTAAGGATTCATGGTCAACTGTGCGTGTGTATAAAATTATATAATTTAATGATAGCAAGTCATAAGCTGTCAGTAGATATAGAATACCGGTGTTCTGACAATTCATGCTACCCATCGAGATTTGCTACTTAATGGTTATGCGCATGTGCAGACGCACAGTTTTTTTTAACAAAAGGTACATTTTCATGTGTTATATTGTAATTTCCCTTTAAAAATGCTAACTAGCATATGAATATGTGTACGGTCAGCCAGCTGAACAATAATAACTGAAAGTTTCAGTTACTAGGGAAAAGTGTGCTTTGACAAGTCAAAGATGAATATTTGATGATAATTTTTCATTTTCACACCGTTTTAAAAATAAAAACAGTAGTCTACAGTATACAGTAGCTACTCATAACTTAGAATTGTATTATAATTTTATTTCATATAATATTAATCGACATTCTGTGATCGATTCGCGTTACGGTAGCATTTTTCGACAAGGCAGCACAAATCGTCAGAACACCGGCACAATTTTTACTCATTGCGATAATCTTAAAAATATAATACGCTGATATAATCCGTCGATCACTGTTAATTGCAATGAAAGCAAAATCAATTCTTCAACTACCGTAGTAAAGTGATGCATGACTTTATGTATTTAATCTCACTTTATTAAGCAATGTCTTTGCTGCTGACCTTAAATTATCCAATGCAATCATACTAAAAAGCAAAAATTACCTTACATATATATATATTGTTTCAATTAAGTTGAACTTTCTTCACCTGCGATCCAGAACAGCAGAAAATAACGCAACGTTACACATTACTTTCTATAAAAAGTAACCAAGTACCGTAATTAGTTACTTTTTTAGGCATTAACACATTACTTCTAAAAGTAACTTTTGCCAATACTGCATCACAACAAGGAAGAAAAGACGATCCCAACGTCCGCTTCCTTTAAGGATACACCTTGTAGTCCTCGGTTGGGTACAGGAGCCCGAGGTAGAGCTCGCGCTGGTCGGCCAAGGCTTTGCCCACACTGGAGATCTTCTCCTCCACCACGTCCAGCGAAGTGTGCACTGTGTAGTGGAACTTGAGCTCTCCCTGCGTAGGGACACTCCGGATGTACAGCGGATAGTTCTGCAGAGATCAAGTTCAAGTTACTTTATTTGTACCCGTCCCGAAGGTAGATTTAGTTTGCAGTGGAGTCCTCATACACACACACACACGGAAAAACAAAGAGAACACTTATCACACATCATTCAAACTTAACACAGTAAAAATTCGGAAATGACTCAATTAAATAAAAAATAAAAAGTTCTTATCGGTCCAGAATAGATTAAAACATACATAAAAGCAAGAATAAAATAAATAAAAAGAGATCAACGCAACGTTAGAGACAGGTTTGCTATTACAGGGAACAACCATTTCAGCAAACAATTAGAAATTATTGTGCATGATTTAACACTAACTTTAGTTTTGTTATCAGATTCTTTTTTTATGCAATACAGATTACTCAAGTAACACTACTTTATGTATTTAATCTCACTTTATTAACCGTTGTCTTTGCTTAGAGGCAAGGGAACACAACCATTTCAGCATGTAATTCGAAATTGTGCATTATTTAACATTGTTACTTTAGTTACGTAATTAGATAACTTTTTCATGTAATGTAACATGTTATTTATGCATTCTTTATTAACCAATGTCCTTGCTAGAGACAGGTTTGCTATTACAGGGAACCATTTCAGCAAGCAATTAGACATTATTGTGCATGATTTAACACTGTAACTTTCGTTATGTTATCAGATTCTTTTTTTATGCAATACAGATTACTCAAGTAACTAGTAAAGTAACACTACTTTATGTATTTAATGCGGTAATATTAAAGTTTGAAATGCAAACACTCTGACTTACAAACACACTCCAGTCTCACACGAAACAAACAATGCAGGGTTGTCAACAAACTCGGTTTATTGCATTTTAAGCCTACACTGTACTGCCATTTCAATGGGGTTCATGTTTAAACAAAACATAACTTACACGTAAATATATTTGAACGCATATGAATGTAAGTTAACTAAGCAGCATCGATAGCGACATATATCAGCAACTCTTAGCAATAATTAATCAAATCCGATTAATTTAGCGAGTCAAATGTATTCAAACATTACCAATACATGCTTTGATGTCTCTTAAAAAGATCAAATGTTTTTTATTTACCTCCTTCGCGATGACTGCTATACACACCGCCATGATGATGACGCGACAGACTCCGGTCACGTGACACGCAAAAGTCACATGACTCGCTGCAGTTTCACACTTTGCAGTGTGTGTAGAATGTCTCGGACGCTTAAAAGTTCCGCTTCCTGAAAACTAGCATGTGTTTTAAGATTTGAAGGAAAGTTACAATGTGTCTTCAGGCTGTCATCTGTGTGTTATGGACAGCATGTGTGTGTCAGACTTCAGGAAACCAGCATGATCCAAATATCATCATCATGCTTATGGATGATGTAAGTCCTTTATGGGTCTTTCATTAGAGGTTTGACTGACCAACTCAGAATCACACTGAAACCTACATCGTTTGTGTTTATATAGTGTATACGAGCAACACATGTGTATTTGTGCAACATATATTTGATCTGTGAAATAGTTTTGAGTTGTTTCGATGTTTATTTGGTTTTATGTGCGTTCACTCGTAATTACAACTTGTAAACTGGGAATTTCCCAAACTGTCCCACGTGACCGCTGCAGATTCAGTGTGTGAACACGTATAATATATTGTGTATAAATATTTTTTTGTATATATTACAATGTATCTCGCAATATGCAGTGTTGATCACAATATTCCAAATATATTATATGATGAATTTAATCTGTTATTTAATGTATTTTCATTCACTAAGTGATGTCACATGGAGAAGTGCAATCACACATCAAAATATTTATTATACATTAGGCATAAGCAGTTAATTTTATGATCCAAACATTATCATCATCATGCTGATTTATACTGAATATTTGTATATGTATCAAATATTTTTGCCCAGGCTGTCATACAAAGAAATTATGAACACATGATGCAAAAACAGAGAGAACCAATGAAATATTAATAACTGATTATGTTTAGTTTTTCCTGTGAGCTTTTTTGTTTTCCCCCCTGCATTATTTTTGCATATTAAAATAAAACCTGTAGCTGTTTTTCCTTTTTTTTGTAAAACTCATCTTTAATCACCAAAATTTCCTTGAAAAAAAAAATGTTCTTGCTTTAAAATATCTTGAATGTAACTCGACACCCTTGCCTCATTTAGTATTCGCGGTTCTATGAATATGCAAATGAGCCCCGCCTCCACTCACTCACTCAGCTCAGAGATCCACTGGTTGACGATCACACGTTGATCTGATTGGTTACAAGGTCGTTTGTGACGTCAGAAACACCAGCGATTTCTATATATCATGCAGCCGCACACGTCTCGTGTTTTAAAACGCATGAAGAATAGTGGATGAAAAAAATAATAATAAACAGTAAAATATTTGCAACTGCATTGTAATACTAATTACATATCGGTAGCCTCTCAATGTAAATCAATTCATTCAATATGTCACCGCGAACAAAATATGTAAAAAATTTTCAATTGATTTTTGAACTGTAGAATGAATGCTTCATATATTATTTGTAGGGCTGTCAAGTGATTAAAGATTTAAAATTGCAATTTAAACACGCATGGCTGAGAGTTCATTTAAAGTCATTTTTGTGTTGAACGAGAAAAGCGTCAAATAGACATTTAAAAAAGTAGATATTTATTTGAATCAACATTGCACTTCAACTTTTAGGATACGTCGGCCATGATGTTTTTCAGAAGCTCAATCTGAATTGGTATTTATATATATTTACAGACCAAAACAGTTTAATTACTAACATTCTCCAAAATATCTTGTTTAAGAGAGTCATACAGGTTTGAATTTACGTAAGGGTGACGTAAGGCATATATATTTATGTACCATGAATTGTATGCTGATGCTCAATGCTGTGTGTGTGTGTGTGTGTGTGTGCAGATGGGATGGGGTGATTTGGGGGTGTTCGGGGAGCCGTCCAGGGAAACCCCGAGCTTGGATCTGATGGCCGCTCAGGGAATGCTGTTCCCGAACTTCTACGCTGCAAACCCGCTGTGTTCCCCCTGTACGTGCTCGTATTCAGTCCAACTCAACACTGCTTTAATGCCATGACTGTAAATAATACAATAATGCCAAAGCTTGGAATACATAGAATGATAATAAAATACTATATAGGCCTACTGTAGAGTACTGTACGCTGACTACGGTAAACACTTTACTGTGTCGCGTATTCATTTATATCAGGTTATTATCTTGGAAATAAATGTACGTGTTTATTTTGCCATTCCAAGTCAACAATAAAGTCAACAATAAAGTCATGTTAGTTCTTTAATTTAAGAGCTGTAGCTCCGGTTATATACGATGGAAGCTTGTTTCCACCACAAAATAATACATTTTAAAAGATAATTACGACGTTATCTCACAATTGTGAGTTTTGCGAGTCTTGCAGAATTGTGAGAAAAAAACTTGCATTTCTGACTTTATATCACGCAATTCTGACTTTATATCACGCAATTCTGACTTTATATCACGCAATTCTGACTTTATATCACGCAATTCTGACTTTATATCACGCAATTAGGTCTTTATATCACGCAATTCTGACTTTATATCACGCAATTAGGTCTTTATATCACGCAATTAGGTATTTATATCACGCAATTCTGACTTTATATCACGCAATTCTGACTTTATATCACGCAACTCTGACTTTATATCACGCAATTCTGACTTTAAATCACGCAATTCTGACTCTATATCACTCAACTCTGACTTTATATAACGCAATTCTGACTTTATATCACGCAACTCTGACTTTATATCACACAATTCTGACTTTATATCACGCAATTCTGACTTTATATCATGCAACTCTGACTTTATATCACGCAATTCTGACTTTATATCACGCAATTCTGACTCTATATTACTCAACTCTGACTTTATATAACGCAATTCTGACTTTATATCACGCAATTCTGACTTTATATCACGCAACTCTGACTTTATATCACGCAATTCTGACTTTATATCACGCAATTCTGACTTTATATCACGCAATTCTGACTATATCACACAACTCTGACTTTATATCACGCAATTCTGACTTTATATCACGCAATTCTGACTTTATATCACGCAATTAGGTCTTTATATCACGCAATTCTGACTTTATATCACGCAATTCTGACTTTATATCACGCAATTAGGTCTTTATATCACGCAATTAGGTATTTATATCACGCAATTCTGACTTTATATCACGCAATTCTGACTTTATATCACGCAACTCTGACTTTATATCACGCAATTCTGACTTTAAATCACGCAATTCTGACTTTAAATCACGCAACTCTGACTTTATATAACGCAATTCTGACTTTATATCACGCAATTCTGACTTTATATCACGCAACTCTGACTTTATATCACACAATTCTGACTTTATATCACGCAATTCTGACTTTATATCATGCAACTCTGACTTTATATCACGCAATTCTGACTTAATATCACGCAATTCTGACTCTATATCACTCAACTCTGACTTTATATCACGCAATTCTGACTTTATATCTCCCAATTCTGACTTTATATCACGCAATTCTGACTTTATATCACGCAATTCTGACTTTATATCCCGCAATTCTGACTTTATCACGCAACTCTGAATTTATATAACGCAATTCTGACTTTATCACGCAACTCTGACTTTATATCACGCAATTCTGACTTTATCACGCAACTCTGACTTTATATAACGCAATTCTGACTTTATATCATGCAATTCTGACTTTATATCATGCAATTCTGACTTTATATCACTCAATTCTGACTTTATATCACGCAATTCTGACTTTATATCACGCAATTAGATCTTTATATCATTCAACTCTGACTTTATATCACGCAACTCTGACTTTATATAACGCAATTCTGACTTTATATCACGCAATTCTGACTTTATATCACGCAATTCTGACTTTATATCATGCAATTAGGTCTTTATATCACGCAACTCTGACTTTATATCACGCAATTCTGACTTTATATCACGCAATTCTGACTTTATATAACGCAATTCTGACTTTATATCACGCAATTAGGTCTTTATATCACGCAACTCTGGCTTTATATCACGCAATTCTGACTTTATATCACGCAATTCTGACTTTATATCACGCAA
Organism: Rhinichthys klamathensis goyatoka; assembly: GCF_029890125.1. Taxonomy (NCBI): domain Eukaryota; kingdom Metazoa; phylum Chordata; class Actinopteri; order Cypriniformes; family Leuciscidae; genus Rhinichthys; species Rhinichthys klamathensis. The sequence continues at coordinate 1,473,019 of NW_026606907.1, read as the reverse complement.
TTCTGACTTTATATCACGCAACTCTGACTTTATATCACGCAACTCTGACTTTATATAACGCAATTCTGACTTTATATCACGCAATTAGGTCTTTATATCACGCAACTCTGGCTTTATATCACGCAATTCTGACTTTATATCACGCAATTCTGACTTTATACCACGCAACTCTGGCTTTATATCACGCAATTCTGACTTTATATCTCCCAATTCTGACTTTATATCACGCAATTCTGACTTTATATCACGCAATTCTGACTTTATATCACGCAATTCTGACTTTATCACGCAACTCTGAATTTATATAACGCAATTCTGACTTTATCACGCAACTCTGACTTTATATCACGCAATTCTGACTTTATCACGCAACTCTGACTTTATATAACGCAATTCTGACTTTATATCATGCAATTCTGACTTTATATCATGCAATTCTGACTTTATATCACTCAATTCTGACTTTATATCACGCAATTCTGACTTTATATAACGCAATTCTGACTTTATATCACGCAATTAGATCTTTATATCATGCAACTCTGACTTTATATCACGCAACTCTGACTTTATATAACGCAATTCTGACTTTATATCACGCAATTCTGACTTTATATCACGCAATTCTGACTTTATATCATGCAATTAGGTCTTTATATCACGCAACTCTGACTTTATATCACGCAATTCTGACTTTATATCACGCAATTCTGACTTTATATAACGCAATTCTGACTTTATATCACGCAATTAGGTCTTTATATCACGCAACTCTGGCTTTATATCACGCAATTCTGACTTTATATCACGCAATTCTGACTTTATATCACGCAATTCTGACTTTATACCACGCAACTCTGGCTTTATATCACGCAATTCTGACTTTATATCACGCAATTCTGACTTTATATCACGCAATTCTGACTTTATACCACGCAATTAGGTCTTTATATAACGCAATTCTGACTTTATAACTCGCAATTGAAACTTTATTTCACGCAATTCTGCGAAAAAAATTCAGAATTGTGTGATAAAAAGTCGCAAATACCTTTTTTATTTTTTATTCTGTGACGGAAGCAGGTTTCCATAATATACAGTACTGAAAGATCAAAGTGCACGACAAATACAGTTATTGTCTCCCAAAGAAAGAATTGATTCTGAACTGCTGAAACGAGTCGTCAATAATTCCAGTCTCACTTCCTGTTACAAACCAACCTAATTTGCATAATGCCCGCCTCTGTTCTTGATTGGCTGAACAGCGTCTCTTAGCTCCGCCCTCAAACGCTGTAGTGTATCTGCGACTGGAAGAGTTCGGCTCGTGTTGTTCGTGTCGAGAAGACGCTGCGATTCAACTTTCCAAACGATGAGACTCTCGCTGGAATTGATACGGTAAAACTGACGCAATCGTTACGGTTCGCATCACTGTGTATTTAGCGCTGAGGAAGCTGAAATTAAAATATGGTAATATGCGTTTCGTTTCCGACACGTGCTTTAAGTGTTCGACCAATCACAACTGACTCAATAACTTACTCATTTAGAGATGTACCGCCACCTTCTGGCAGTGGCGTCTTCTTCTGCATTTTTTTTTCTTCATATTTTGGGATAGTTCTGTTTATTTACATATACTCACCCTCATGTAAATTCAAACCTGTATGACTTTCTTAAACAAGATATTTTGAAGAATTTTAGTAATTAAACTGTTTTGGTCTGTAAATATATATAAATACCAATTCAGATTGAGCTTCTGAAAAACATCATGGCCGACGTATCCTAAAAGTTGAAGTGCAATGTTGATTCAAATAAAATATCTACTTTTTTAAATGTCTATTTGACGCTTTTCTCGTTCAACACAAAAATGACTTTAAATGAACTCTCAGCCATGCGTGATTAAATTGCAATTTTAAATCTTTAATCACTTGACAGCCCTACAAATAATAAATGAAACATTCATTATACAGTTCAAAAATATTTTTTTTCTGAAGGAATTGATAAATTTGTACATATTTTGTTCGCGGTGACGTATTGAATGTATTGATTTACATCGAGAGGCTAACGATATTGTAGTATTACAATGCAATTGCAAATATTTTGCTTTTTATTATTATTTTATTCATCCACTATTCTTCATGCGTTTTAAAACACGAGACGTGTGCGGCTGCATGATAGTGAGAGCACAACTTATTATGCTAATATGGATAATACACCGGCAGTTCTGAAATATGCTAATTATGCATAATTTGGGAAATTTGAATGGACTTGCTATGCAGAGCAGATCTTCTTTTGGTCCTCTTTTCAATTCTAATTAATTTTTAAGCAAATAAGGCTTAATCAATAGTTAATCTCACATGTGTGAGATGAAGGAGCCCGAGGCGCTCGCCGTACCTGCCGTCATTAGAGAGCTTTTGCTTCAGAAGCTTAATTAGTATTTTAATCACAAAGTAGATAGAGGAGAACTTCCTAATCCTCATATCCAGGGTGAGCTCTCTCGTGTCCATCGCCTCTTTCCTTTCTCTCGCTCTCTTTGAAATCAAGTCTTAAATACTATACGATTTAAACTCCAGGAAATGCACACGTGTTGTGGACGAGTGTATTCAACTTTGATTAGATTTTTTAACTTATTCCTAAAGAGCAAGCTAGAGTTTGCAGTGCAATAACGTGTTAGTTTAGTTTGCTCTACAGTTTATGTAGGAGTTGCACCATTTTATACAAGTACAGGTCTTTTGTATCACAGGGGTGTAACAATACTATCGTGTAACAATATATCGCAATACAAAAATGCAACAATATGTATCGTGGAGGATGAAAAAAATTCAAGTTTTCAGAGTTTAAGTGTCAGAACTACATTAAACTACTATATAATGTTGAATATAATGTATAATAATGCAATGGGGGAATATTTGTGGGTCCTGATAATGCCAAATGTCTGATGTTACCAGTATAAAGTGGCCGACATTATTTTAAATATATCTAGAAAGAGTTCAAGTATATTCGTCTTAAATAATTCAGTGTTTTCATCTTCAGAATCATGAATATTGTTATTCTGGTGTCTCTATTGTCCTGTGCTTTGGGTTTCAGCACCAAGTCCAAGAATATTCATTTACACACACAATATAATACCAAATTTAGCATTTTAATCAACAGTTCATTTTTTGTGAACCTTTTATCATATCTCTGAGTATCGCAATAATATCGTATCGTGAGTTCGGGATCGTGATATGTATCGAATCGTTACACCCCTAATCTTTGATGTTTATAATTGCGTAATAAGCATAATTTGTGTGTTTTATTCCACAGCCAGGGCTTCTCTGCTCACTGGGAGACTTCCCGTGCGTAATGGTTTCTACACCACCAATGCTCATGCTAGGAATGGTATGATCCGAAAACATTTGCTCCTTCCCTGTTTTCAGCAGTGTTGTGCGTCACTCATTACAAGTAACTTGAGTTATGTAATCAGATTACTTTTTCAAGTGACTAGTAAAGTAACGCATTACTTTTCAAATTTACAACATAATATCTGAGTTGCTTTTTCAAATAAGTAATGCAAGATATACTGATAACCAGTGTTGGGGAAAGTTACCGTGAAAAGTAATGCGTTACAATATTGCGTTACTCCCTTAAAAAGTAACGAATTGCATTACTTATTTACTTTTTAAGAAAAGTAATGCGTTACGTTACTGTTGGGTTACTTTTTTTTCACACACACAGACACACACACACACACAAACAAAGTAACTCCTCTTACGACTTTATAGCGCACTCCTATATCCATCGGGGGTAACGCGAGTTATGTAATCAGATTACTTTTTTGAAGTAATCTGATTACATAAAATAATGTTTTATTTAATGCTTTGTTTTCCCATTTAACTGACACCACTTCAGTATTTCTTTTTATTTCGGCATCCTCTGATGTACAGCAGTGAATTGTATATATTTATATTTATTTATTTAATTTTTTTGGCGGCCTATGAACTCCTTGAGTATTGAAGCTGACTTCTGCTGATGAAACTGCAAACTATCTTCAGTAAAACTTTTCTTTAATTGTCTTCATTCATCATATCTGGTTCTGGGTCTTTGACTGTAAATCCCCTTACAGTCAGAGGCCTATTATTAAGTGTAAATACAGTGTGTGCATAATTAATATGCAAGTTGATATTCTGATCATAGGTTTTTTTTCGAGCACATTTTGCCAATTCCAAACCACATTATTCTTAATAACTACTATATTTTAGGTATTTTAATCATTTATAAGTGATATATAATTGTTAAGGAGGGCTGGAAGTGGAAAAACGGCATATATTCAGGTGTGCATAATTATTACGGTAAGCAGGTTTTCTTTTACAGGTAAAATGGGCAAAAAAAAAAAAAGTCAAAAATTATTAAATGCTCATGAGAAGGATGCAATGCTAATGCTAATGCGTTGGGAAAAGAGAGAAGAGTTTGGAAAAAGGCGGATTAGATCCTGTTATCAGACAGGTTTCTTTTGTAATTTTGTTAGTGTAAATAGCCTCTGCCTATTTGCACTTGGTGTTAAATATAAAGTGCACTTTAGTATTATAACATTATAAAATACGCCGTTTTTCACTTCCAGCCCTCCTTAACAATTATATATCACTTATAAATTATTAAAATACCTAAATAATAGTAGTTATTAAGATTAATGTGGTTTGGAATTGGCAAAATGTGCTTGGAAAAAAAATATGAAGTGCACTTTAGCATTATAAAACAAGCAAGCAAGCCAAGCCCAGGTGTGAAAAAGTAACGCAATATTGTTTGCAACGCATTACTTTTAAAAAGTAACTAAATGTATTGTCTCTCCCACAGCATACACACCTCAGGAGATTGTGGGGGGAATATCTCAGGACGAGATCCTGCTTCCAGAACTGCTGAAAAAGAAAGATTACGTCAGCAAGATCGTTGGAAAGTGGTGAGATTCCCTGCAGAATAATGATATGAGATATAATAGAATATGATGAAGGAAAGTGAAACGTTTCAAACAGGAAAATGTATTTTCAATTCCAGGAGAGGCTTCTATCTTCGCAGAATTTCATAATTTAATTTAATTTGTACTAGTTTTATGTAAAAATCAAACTATCTGACTAACTAACTGAGAAATTCAGTATTGGTGGATGCCGTTCAAAAGTTTTTAATGTTTTTAAAAGAAGTCTCTTCTGCTCACCAAAGCTGCATTTATTAGATCCAAAAAATATAGCTATATAAACAAATATTGTTAAATATTATTACAATTTAAATTAACTGTTTTCTTTGTGAATATATTGTAAAATGTAATTTATTCCTGTGATCAAAGCTGAATTTTCAGCATCATTACTCCAGTCTTCAGTGTCACAGGATCCTTCAGAAATCACTCTAATATGATGATCTGATGCTCGAGAAACATTTATGATTATTATCAATATTTTTTTTTTTAAGGATTCTTTGATGAATATGAAGTTCAAAGGAAACAGCATTTATCTAAAAATAGAACATTTTTTTAACATTATAAAATGTCTTTTCTGTTAATTTTGTGTCTAAATATTAATTTCTTGTGTTATCGTAAAATTAAAAATTCTTACTGACTCCAAACGGTTGTGTATAATGTTACAAAAGCTTTCAGTTTCAGATAAATGCTGCTCTTTTGAACTTTATACATCAAAGAATCCTGAAAATAATTGTATTGATAAAATGTAATTTTTTTCTGCACTGTATACACACTCCATTATTGCATAGGCATTTACTTTTGAACATACCTGCCGTCTTTATAAGAGTTTTTCATCTTTATCTCCTAACTCAGGCACCTTGGGCACAGAACTCAATACTTGCCTCTGAAGCGTGGCTTTGACGAATGGTTTGGTGCCCCGAACTGCCATTTCGGCCCCTACAATGACAGGCTCCGTCCCAATATACCCGTCTACAACAACTCTGAAATGAAGGGAAGGTGAGGTACAAACATAATGCTTGCTAAGAACACCTCAGAAACCGCATAGCAACATGCTGTAAATCATGGCCAATATATCGGTTATCAGCTTTTCAAATATGAAGAATTATCGGTTATCGGTATCTGATATAGGTTTATCGGCCAATATATCGGTTATCAGCTTTTCAAATATGAAGAATTATCGGTTATCGGAATCTGATATAGGTTTATCGGCCAATATATCGGTTATCAGCTCTTCAAATATGAAGAAATTATCAGTTATCGGTATCTGATATAGGTTTATCGGCCAATATATCGGTTATCTGCTTTTTAAATACAAAGAATTATCGGTTATCAGTATCTGCTATAAGTTTATCGGCCAATATATCGGTTATCAGTATCTGCTATAGGTTTATCGGCCAATATATCGGTTATCTGCTTTTTAAATATAAGAATTATCGGTTATCAGTATCTGCTATAGGTTCATCAGCCAATATATCGGTTATCGGCTTTTAAATCTGAAGAATTATCGGTTATCAGTATCTGCTATAGGTTTATCACTATCAGCCAATATATCGGTTATCGGTATTGGCCAAAATTTTCATATCGGTGCATCCCTACTTTATATTTTGTCAAATTGGCCATTATGTCACTTAACGGCGGTGTTTTTTGGAATGTTACTTTTAAAAGCAATGTGTTACAATATTGTGTTACTCCCTAAAACATAACTAATTGCATTACTTAGTTACTTTTTATGTAAAGTAATGAGTTGTGTTACTTTTGTGCTATTTTTTTCTCACCTGGGCAAACAACCCCCCAATACAGGTTTTTTTTTTTGGCTAATGTAAAAAGCCCTCAAAAAGCGCCTGTGTTTTGATCAGGAGATTCAGTACTCTTTCTGACGATGCGCAATAGTGGCCCCTACCGTATAACAGTGAAAATGCGGAAAGCCGGAAAATCCGTAAATGGCGGGGAAGGAGTTGAAAATCAAGCACCTATAAAAGTAGCCTAAAAAAACTCTTGTTTTTCAAAGTAGCTCAATTGTGTGGGAAAATCGCCACCCTGGCAACACTGAGCATCATTCACATTTTCTCCAGAAAGTGTAAAAATGTTGTATTGCTTCACATGAATGCATTTGTTTGTTGAAGTGAATTTCATTTTTCCTCTTTTTGTACCAGCTGCAGTGTAGCATCTCATTGTCTGCCTATTTGTTCCTTCCAAAACACCCATACTGTTTGTGCATTCTGGGTCATTGGCTCTGGCGATAAGGCTAGTTTTGCGCTTAGCCGTGGGTTTAATCAGCGTGGCGTGTTTGAGCCTGGTCAGACAAACACACACGTGTACACCCAAGAGATGGCGGGTTGTGTTAGCGGTGTGTTAGGACACCTGGAACAGCCGGAGCATAAGAGAGTCCACGCCTCAGCTCCTTCTCACAACACGCGCGTCTTCTGAGACACAATCTCGCAATTTACCTCTTCAAATTCACTTTCTAATCACACCCTGGTGCAGCACTTGGTTTAGGAAGCTTGTCATTTGGAACAAGAGCTCATATGGTGCTGAAATGAGTTTGTAGTGATGGTCTCATTAGATCGGCAGGAAGCAGAACGTTTAGATGATCTGTGTATTTTGCAGGTATTACGAAGAGTTTGAGATTAATGTGAAAACAGGGGAATCCAACATCACCCAAATCTATCTGGAGGTGAGTTTTCCTGTTCATTGGCTCGATTAATGTTTATTTGTGCGGATCAGCCGTGGACAGGTGCACTGTGGGATGTGCCTGATGTTGGTTTTGATTTTATCTGTCTCCAGGAAGGCTTGGACTTTATCTCTCGGCAAGCCACGGCCCAGCGGCCCTTCTTTCTCTACTGGGCTCCAGATGCAACTCACGCGCCTGTTTACGCCTCAAAACACTTCTTGGGAAAGAGTCAGAGGGGGCGGTAAGTAGGGCTGAACAATATGTGACCCTGGACCACAAAACCAGTCATAAGTCACACGGGTATATTTGTGGCAATAGCCAACAATACATTGCATGGGTCAAAATTATCGATTTTTCTTTTATGCCAAAAATCATTGGGGTTTTAAGTAAAGATCATGTTCCTTGAAGATATTTAGTAAATTTCCTAACGTAAATAAATAAAACATTTATTTTGGTGAGTGAATGCAGCAAAATCGCGAACATAAATGGACAACTTTAAAAGCGATTTTCTCAATGTTTCGATTTTTTTGCCCCCTCAGATTCCAGATTTTCAAATAGTCATATCTCGGCTAAATATTGTCCTATCCTAACAAACCATACATCAATGGAAATCTGATTTATTCAGACCCATGAAAAAAAATTACCAAAAAATGTACCCATGTGACTGGTTTTGTGGTCCAGGGTCACATATCGAAATATCGCAAATGTATATATCGTGATATGCATATCTTGCAATAACTGGGATCATGAACACAAGACGAAGAGAGAATCACTCACTGCTCTCGGCTGAATAACTTTTGTAGCTTTAATAAGAATCAGTGTATATATATATATATTTAATTCATACATTGAAAACTAAGCAGTGTTTTATTTTTACATTTGATTATCCAGTTTCTGTTGTTAAATAACCCTAATGTAGGATAACCTGAACCCCGTGCTTTACACTGATGTTAATAACACTTCTTACGCTTCAGTAAAACACTGATGTTCACTTTCAGAAGCTGTAGGGATGTTTTCTTGTCACAAAAAGAATGTGAAACATGTATGTAGGTTATATCATTTTAAATATATTTTAAAGATTAAGTTTATTTTACACACTTTAAGCATTATCATATCGCATATCGAATATCGCATTATTTAATGAGTTATCGCATTTTTCTTAAATATCGTGCAGCCCTAGCGGTAAGTGCTAATTGCAGAATAAAAAAAGTATTAAAACTGCATGGTATAACTCATTTTGCATGTTTGTGATACACACATGAATGATACTTCAAATAATATGGCTTGGATAGAAAAGGTGTGCTATTACTTTACACTACTGGGCAAAAGTTTTTTTTATGTTTTGTAATGTGCATTAATAATTGTATTGTCTGATTTTACTTGTAAAAAAATCTAGATGCTATAGGTTTATCAGCCAATATATCGGTTATCGGCTTTTTAAATATAAATAATTATCAGTTATCAGTATCTGCTATAGGTTTATCAGCCAATATATTGGTTATCGGCTTTTTAAATATAAATTATCGGTTATCAGTATCTGCTATAGGTTTATCACACAATATATCAGTTATCGGCTTTTTAAATATAAAGAATTATCGGTTATCAGTATCTGCTATAGGTTTATCAGCCAATATATCGCTTATCAGCTTTTTAAATATAATAAATTATCGGTTATCAGTATCTGCTATAGGTTTATCAGGCAATATATCGGTTATCGGCTTTTTAAATATAATAAATTATCGGTTATCATTATCTGCTATAGGTTTATCAGCCAATATATCGCTTATCGGCTTTTTAAATATAATAAATTATCGGTTATCAGTATCTGCTATAGGTTTATCAGCCAATATATCGGTTATCGGCTTTTTAAATATAAAGAATTATCGGTTATCAGTATCTGCTATAGGTTTATCACCCAATATATCGTTATCGGCTTTTTAAATATAAAGAATTATCGGTTATCAGTATCTGCTATAGGTTTATCAGCCAATATATCGCTTATCAGCTTTTTAATTTATAATAAATTATCGGTTATCAGTATCCGCTATAGGTTTATCAGCCAATATATCGCTTATCGGCTTTTTAAATATAAAGATTAAAAGTAATGCATTACTTGTGACTTAAAAAGTAATCTGATTACATAAGTCAATATCGTTTTGGCCGAAAATTCTGCTTCTGTGCATTCCTGTTTTGTAATATAGAAATTATTGGCTAATGAGATGTTATTTTTCCTGCTCGGAGGCAAGAATGAGTGCCGGAGGCTTCATTGGTAGTCTTGTCTGCAGCTGTTTAGTATTCAGTCCAGTGCTTTTGAATACTGAGGCTTCAGTAAGCATACGTTCCTTCAGAATGCTAAATGAGGTTTGTGTTGACAGAGGAATGGATCAAGGCTGAGGGGTATTAGCCAGGTGCTGGCAGAGGAGGGATTCAGCCTGACACGCCACATCTTAAAGTTTTATAACCAGCGCACATCTATATCCCAGACATCTATCTTCCTCCATATATCACATCCATCCGTTTCAAACATGGGCTAATTTGACAGAATTTGTTATGCTGTCCGGGTTAGAGCCACTGAAGGTTATTTGGGGTAATTTTTAATGGTTTGATTTACATTTATTTGTATAGCGCTTTTCACAATACACATAATTTCAAAGCAGCTTTACAGAAAATGCATGAGTCCACATTACAATTTAGTTATCAGAGGTGACTGTCTAATATTTAATGTATTTCAGAAATGCACATATACAAAATCACAGTTAGCGAAAAAGGTATTAATTTAAACTGTGAAATAATGTAATGATTGAGGTGTGTGATTTGTCTTATAGTTATGGTGATGCCGTGATGGAGTTGGATTACAGCATTGGCCAGATTCTGGGACGACTGGTCAGTCTGGGAATCCACAACAACACATTTGTGTTCTTCACTTCTGATAACGGGGCAGCGGTGATGTCTGGACCGAGACAAAGTGCGAAACCATTCACACTAACATTAACACACCTATCACAGTTTTTGCCAGCTTTTTATTTAGTTAGGGAATTAAAAGAATTGATTTGAATAAAGAGCTTCACATCAGTGGTGATGCATGAGAAAGCTGAATTTTTAATTTAAAGTGCACCTATTGTGCTTTTTCGGATATTACCGTTCATGCAGTGTGTGATAAAGCTTTTTGTAAAGGTGTAAAGCTCAAATGTATGGTTTCCTAAAAGAAAGAATCGATTCTGAACTGCTGAAACGAGTCGTCATTAATTCCAGTCTCACTTCCTGTTAAAAACCAATGTAACTAATTTGCATAATTCCAGCCTCTGTTCTTGATTGGCTGAGCAGCGTCTCTTGGCTCCGCCCTCAAACACTGTAGTGAATCTGAGACTGGAGAGTTCGGCTCGTGTTGTTCGTGTCGAGAAGACGCTGTTTTCTGCTGACAAAGCAAATCCACTTTGATGAGATTGATACGGTAAACCCCACACCATCGTTACTGTTCTCGTAATCCTCGATCGTACCATTTTAAGAGAAATGAGGTGATGCTGCAATGTATATTATGAGAAAAGTAGTGTTTTTTGACCTTGGATGCATGTAAATGTATTGAAGGAGACTCCAAAACCAAATAAGAAACCTTTAAAATAGCATAATAAAATAACTTTATATTTTTTTTAGGTAATTAATTTGATCCATTTTACACCGGTTTATTAATTTATATTTAATAAATTAATCTATATATGACATGTATGTGTAATTTATTATTATTATTTTGTGTTAAGGGAAAAAAGTTTCCCTGAGCTACTTTCATTCTATTGATAAAATGCAAGTAAATTAACAATGTCATTATGTACACATCAATGTCACTATGTACACATGTGCTCGTGGACATTTTTATCATTGCATTGTATCTAGCTGTTTTTCAGTGTCTTGTTCTATAAGCGTCACATATTTAAGACAAGTTATGTCAAGCTTTCAAACGCATCTCAAGACCCCTGCGTTCTACTCTCTCAACTCATCTTTCATGTACGCTCCCAATACACCTATTCTATTTTTTTGTGTCATGGGTCTGTTTTGTAGGAAAGATGATTTGTCAGAGATGAAGTGCCCTCCACAGTCGAGGCTTTGAGTTTGTGATTCTGTCTTGTCTGTTTTCATCCTCAGGTGGCAGCAACGGCCCGTTTCTCTGTGGGAAAGAGACTACGTTTGAAGGTGGGATGAGGGAACCAGCCATTGCCTGGTGGCCTGGACGAATCCCTGCTGGCACAGTGAGAATGATCCCAAACTATTAACACTAAAAAGTCCCAAATGAGCTTTCCAAATCGCTGTATTATATCTTTCAACACCCTCAAAACACATTCCTATCTGTTCAAACGCTCAATCAGACCTTGCTTTAGTTTGCAAGGGCCTTTAAACATAAAAGGATTAGTTCACTTTAAAATAAAATTACCCCATCCATCATAAAAGTGCATCTATCCATCATAAAAGCTAATCTATCCATCATAAAAGCGCATCTATCTATCATAAAAGTGCATCTATCCATCATAAAAGCTAATCTATCCATCATAAAAGCGCATCTATCTATCATAAAAGTGCATCTATCCATCATAAAAGCTAATCTATCCATCATAAAAGCGCATCTATCTATCATAAAAGTGCATCTATTCATCATAAAAGTGCATCTGTCCATCATAAAAGCGCATCTATCCATCATAAAAGTGCATACATCCATCATAAAAGTGCATCCATCCATCATAAAAGTGCATCCATCCATCATAAAAGTGCATCTATCCATCATAAAAGTGCATCTATCCATCATAAAAGTGCATCTATCCATCATACAAGTGCATCCATCCATCATACAAGTGCATCTACAAGTGCATCTATCCATCATACAAGTGCATCTGTCCATCATAAAAGCGCATCTGTCCATCATAAAAGTGCATCCATCCGTCATAAAAGTGCATACATCCATCATAAAAGCGCATCTATCCATCATAAAAGCGCATCTATCCATCATAAAAGTGCATCTATCATCATAAAAGTGCATCTATCCATCATAAAAGTGCATCTATCCATCATAAAAGTGCATCTGTCCATCATAAGTGCATTTATCCATCATAAAAGTGCATCTATCCATCATAAGTGCATTTATCCATCATAAAAGTGTATCTATCCATCATTAAAGTGCATCCATCCATCATAAAAGCTCATCATAAAAGTGCATCTATCCATCATTAAAGTGCATCCATCCATCATAAAAGCTCATCATAAAAGTGCATCTATCCATCATAAAAATGCATCTATCCATCATAAAAGTGCATCTATCCATCATAAAAGTGCATCCATCCATCATAAGTGCATCCATCCATCATAAAAGTGCATCCATCCATCATAAGTGCATCCATCCATCATAAAAGTGCATCCATCCATCATAAAAGTGCATCTATCCATCATAAAAGTGCATCTATCCATCATAAAAGTGCATCTATCCATCATAAAAGCGCATCCATCCATCATAAGTGCATCCATCCATCATAAAAGTGCATCCATCCATCATAAAAGTGCATCTATCCATCATAAAAGTGCATCTATCCATCATAAAAGTGCATCCATCCATCATAAAAGCGCATCCATCCATCATAAAAGTGCATCTATCCATCATAAAAGTGCATCTATCCATCATAAAAGTGCATCTATCCATCATAAAAGTGCATCCATCCATCATAAAAGTGCATCTATCCATCATAAAAGTGCATCCATCCGTCATAAAAGTGCATCTATCCATCATAAAAGTGCCTCCATCCGTCATAAAAGTGCATCTATCCGTCATAAAAGTGCATCTATCCATCATAAAAGTGCATCTATCCATCATAAAAGTGCATCCATCCATCATAAAAGCGCATCTATCCATCATAAAAGTGCATCTATCCATCATAAGTGCATCTATCCATCATAAAAGTGCATCCATCCATCATACAAGTGCATCTACAAGTGCATCTATCCATCATACAAGTGCATCTGTCCATCATAAAAGTGCATCTATCCATCATAAAAGTGCATCTATCCATCATAAAAGTGCATCCATCCATCATACAAGTGCATCTACAAGTGCATCTATCCATCATAAAAGTGCATCTATTCATCATAAAAGTGCATCCATCCATCATAAAAGTGCATCTATCCATCATAAAAGTGCATCTATCCATCATAAAAGTGCATCTATCATCATAAAAGTGCATCTATCCATGATAAAAGTGCATCTATTCATCATAAAAGTGCATCTATTCATCATAAAAGTGCATCTATTCATCATAAAAGTGCATCTATCCATCATAAAAGTGCATCTATCCATGATAAAAGTGCATCTATCCATCATAAAAGTGCATCTATTCATCATAAAAGTGCATCCATCCACAGGGCCGGCGATTGCTATAGGCGAACTAGGCGGTTGCCTAGGGCGACAAATGTGTTGGGGGCGCGGGCGCCCTCTAGTGTCGCCCTTGGCCTACTTCCCATTAATCATAGAATTAGAATGACAAGCGAAACAAAAACATGTTTATTAAACATGATCATCCTAAGGCGCCCCTCAGCCATACGTTTAATTACTTGTCAACCTGATTATTAGATTGAATGGATGATTATTATCGATCATTTCCTAAAGGGGGGGCGGGGGTTAGTTGCGTTACGTTCTATGGTTACGTTAGGCAAGTGCTCGGCTGCTGCGCGCGCTGATCGAAAATGAAGCGGTCTAAACCCTCTGGTGCACAGGGACGAAAACGGAGAAAGCAACAAGATAAAAAGAAAGCCCAGTATAGAGGTAAGTCTTCTCATCTCATCCATTAAGGTGTCAAATGTTCTGGCCATCGGGACAACCGGGAGATTCCCGCGGGCCCGACGTGCTTTTTGGGCCGATACATACATCTCATACTTTTATTTTTCTATTTTTGTCTTAACGGCCCATAAAACTCGTACATCGGTGGCCCATTCGTTTTGTTTTGTTTTGTTTTGCTTAATTGGCGGCGCTGGGTTACTTCCAAATATATAACTTACTTTCAAGTATAGAAATGTGTACAATACTCATGAAAGTTTCCTTTATTTTTCAGTGCATTTGTTTTACAATATAGCCTATGGCAATTACTGTCATGGGATTAATATTATATCTATTATTATGTAGTAGTGTAATGTAGACAGACGCTGTAATTAAAAGAGGTTTGAATTTTTCTTTGTTCAATTTGCACACTGAATATGGGTTGGAGCTTTTAGTTTTGAGCTCTCAAAGTGCACCAGATTGATGAATTTAACATTAAAATGCACAAAATTTTCTTACGGGAAATACCCCCGAAACCCCCTTAACCTCGAGCAGCCCAATAGATTGTAGTGGTGTACCGTGGTAGTAGTTGTAATTTATCTACTAAATGTTATTTATGGTCAGATAAAATATAGTTGTACAATGCAACTATGATATAAATATCCTTGAACGTTCTTTGTAGCATTTGTATGGACAATTTTGTTTAAGTTTTTGAGTAACTATAAGAGCATGTTTAGTTTAATAAATACTTATAATTTTTTATAAAAACTCTATATCGCCTAGGGCAACCAAAGGGTTAGAGCCGGCCCTGTCCATCCATCATAAAAGTGCATCTATCCATCATAAAAGTGCATCTATCCGTCATAAAAGTGCATCTATCCGTCATAAAAGTGCATTCATCCATCATAAAAGTGCATCTATCCACCATAAAAGTGCATCTATCCACCATAAAAGTGCATCTATCCATCATAAAAGTGCATCCATCCATCATAAAAGCGCATCTATCCATCATAAAAGTGCATCCATCCATCATAAAAGCGCATCTATCCATCATAAAAGTGCATCTATCCATCATAAAAGTGCATCCATCCATCATAAAAGCGCATCTATCCATCATAAAAGTGCATAAAAAAGTAATATTTACAATGTTCCATTTTTAAAAAAAACTTTACCTTTTTTCAGGACAACCATCGAATTCCTTTTGAAATATTGTCGATTTTTTTCCTCTCTTTAAATTCCTTTTGATTCCCAGCTCTGGTCTCCTTCCTTCCCTCCCTCCTTTTTTCCTGATCCGCCGCTCCGCAAATGACTTTTAATTGTATTAGGGTTAGCTGTGCCATGGGGCTGTGGCGTGGGGGTATTTCTGGAGGAGCGAGCGCTAAGCTCATATCTGAGGGGTGTGCGGGGTCCTGATAGCACGGGGGACTGGAGGATTGGGAACGTCTTAAGCGGCTAATCTGTTTGTGTGTTTGCTGAGGTTGGATTGAGCTGTAATGAGGGCTTCAGTATCTGAATATGCCAGGCGTGCCGGATAAAGAACTGAAGGGAAGAGGTGCATGCTGGGATATGTGCCAGGTGTCTGGGCAGTGCCAGAGCGGGATAAGCAGGTGTTTCACACTGTTAATGTTTGTCTTGCGGTGGCAGGCTGGATTTTGCCCGCTCGAGTGTGTCTCTGTGTGATATGTGTATCTTCTCGTCCATTTCTCTAATGGGGAGCATTGATGCCCGTTTTAATTCGCTAACGCTTTATTTCGATAGTCCACTTTAGACATCCTACTAACTACAAGTAACTTTGCAACTACATGTCAACTAGCAGTCGTTATAGTATTAGTAGACTGAGCTTAATATCTGCTAATACTTTATTTTGATGCTTCCGACAGACATTCAAATTACTCTAACTTTTCAACTACATGTCAACTTATTCTACTATCCCGAACCCTAGCATCATCCCTAGCATCCAAATAAAGTGTTAGCAGATATTAAGCTCCGTCTACTAATACTATAATGACTGCTAGTTGACATGTAGTTGCAAAGTTACTTGTAGTTAGTAGGATGTCTAAAGTGGACAATCGAAATAAAGTATAACCGAAAATGTTGATATTTGTTCCATATTTACAAATAAATCTAATATAAAATGTACTCTCAAATAAATAAAACTAGATTCACAAATTAATATTCAGAGTTTCTGAGAAAGAAAGCAACTATATGATGAGATTGACAAATGTTTTTAGTGGATTCCCAATTATTTTAGAGGATTTCTTTGCTGTCTTGCTGTGACAAATATTTCAAAATCCTCCAATGCACAATCCACATATAAATCTGCACAGTTTTACAAACACATAGTAAGAATTCTACAAATACGATCATGTAAATTTAAGATTGGTTTGGGGTTGAGTAACTTGACTAATGTTATAAAAAAAATCCTAAATATTTCATGAAAACTACATTTCCTACCGAGTGACAGTGCCTAAAACCTATTCATTTAAAATTAAATGGCATTTAAATATTAAAGAGGACCTATTATGCCCTTTTACCATCTTGATGTAGTTTCAGGCTCTACTAGAACATGTTTTCCTGCTTGAATGTTGATTATTTTCCTCATATCCTCGATTGTTGCGGCTCCTCTCTTCCCAGTCTGTCAGTAACGCTGTTTAGTTCCTGTCTCTATGAAGCCCCTCCTTTTGAAAAGCACACTGTGCTCTGATTGGTCGGCTGGAGCAGTGTGTTGTGATTGGTCGAGCGCTTCGAGTGTGTTTGGGAAATGTCCCGTCCCTTTCCATAACCACCAGTTTAACACACTACTAACTAACTCAACCAGGCCCCGCCCCTTTATTCTGCGTATTAATTATTATAATGAGGAATATTGTGACGTGTTTGTTCCCGGAAGAACCTCAAGACTACAGTGGAGGCGTTTCAGGAGTTCAGAAACACTGATATAGAGAAGAACTGGAGCTTTTTCATGCTCAAACAGCAACATTACACACTTAATAAAGATTTTAAAAAAGCATAATAGGTCCTCTTTAAATGATCTTGTGATTCAGGTCGTTGTCTAGTAGCATATAGTGCTTCTTTTCGCCGCTAGGTGTCGCTAACCTCTTACAATAAGAAAGGCGTAGGTTGATGACGCAGTGAATAAGCGGAATCATGGAACTTGTCGTCATGCCAGTGGATCTAATAATGTTTATGGATGAGTGAATACATTGATGTTTTTATCATGACTGTGGTGTGAAGCGCGATTGCTAATGAGCGACAGATATCAGCGCCACACGCGAGTCCCGCGGATATAAAGGAATGAGGACATTTCATTCTACCGAACTAACGTGCTGAATTACGATTCAAACTGGTCAGTTTATGTAACAAATTTAAATTGTGAGGAAACGCAGCACTGTTTCACTTGCTCTACACTATCACACTAAACTGCATTTGAGTGTGTTAAAGTTATGTTATTCAGTGTTAGTTGGTCTGTATGAGACTAGCAGTGCGCTAGATCAACATTAGAATAACATACGGATCATATTCTAACATATGAGCTATATAACATTGATTAGTTTTATGTACATTTGCTCACCTGTCTAATAAAGCTCATGCGAGAGTGGCGTCGGTCGAGTCGAAGTTAGCCGCGGACGCTAGCTCTCAGCATCTCGAAAACACCACGCTGATATTGATCCTGGTTTTATTTCTCCTTTTGTCCCAAAGTCTGCTTGCCATGATCCATAATGTTTGAACGAAACAACAACAGCGTGAGCGCGCCGCTAGACGTAACGCAGTTGTAACATCTGTAGCCATGGTTACTACGGCAATACGAGCGGGAACCAGGGATAACGCGGGTATGATGTCATTGACAAGGGACGGGCACTATCGAAAATTGTGGATTTCTCTGAATTTACAAATTCTTGGAAACATTTAGGATGATGTGAGTGCACAATTGAAATAAATATACAACACTGTGCAAGTGGTTTTTGATAGAAAATTCGTACATATTGTACGCTGTTAACAAACGTGATTCGAGACTTGACCTTGACTCTGCATTGGAACTACGGTTCACTTCACCGATGGAGTGACGTGTCGTGAATATAAAAATAAAGGTGTGGGGGGTGTTGTGTTCATCCGCTCAGACACACACACACACACACACACACTGAGTGCATTAGACAGGTCTGTCTGCTCAGATAACTAGCGTCAGAGAAGAAGAGAACGAAGAGGAAATGAATTGGAGATAAAGAAATTTCATTTCCCCTTTTTACAAGTCCCATGTTTTGTGTGTATGTGTGTGTGTGTGTGTTGCTGGATACGAGCAGCTGGTGGTAACGGCTAGGTACCTTTATTAATTGTTCCCTTTGATTTCTCCTTTTCCTGTGTGTATAAGTATGTATGTATGTACGTCTGTGTGTGTGAAGCCTGAGAGTGAAGATAATGGAATGTACTGGCAGTGGTGAAGGGAATTCTGGGAGGCTGAAGTAGGCGACGTGTGTGTGTGTGTGTGTGTGTGTGTGTGTGTGTGTGTGTGTGTGTGTGTGTGTGTGTGTGTGTGTGTGTGTGTGTGTGTGTGTGTGTGTGTGTGTGTGTGTGTGTGTGTGTGTGTGTGTGTGTGCCAGCTGCTCAGTGCTGATAGCGCTATCTGATTGTGAGCGTGCCGTTTCCCTCAAAGGCCCGTTCAGGAGAGAATAGAATGGAAGATCAAGGATGACAGCGAAAAAATGGCATTTTATCGGAAAATAGTTCAAAGTTTATAAATAAAATAAAGCTTTTTTTTTGCAGCAGCAGGACTGGGGAGGACAGATAAAGCTGCAGTTGCGGCCTCTGTCCCGACTCTCCTTTCTTTCTCTCTGCCTTTCTCTTCATTTACAGAGATGTTAGTGTGGGTTATAATAAACCTGCGAGCGCAGATTAGAGCGACTGAAGAAGCGCTGCTCTTCTAAACTGTCGATGCTTTGAGAAGCATAGAGAAAATGATTTTGCATTGGTGCATGTCTGTGTGATTTGCTGCATGGGTTGATTTATTACAATTTTGAGCATCTTGACTAGTGATAGACGCATATATCAGCTGATATTATGATTATTGATTATGTGATATGATAGATAATTGTGCTCGCTCATCCAATTAACCCATATTTTATATGTAAAATTCGAAGGCCTCTATCTACCTCATGCCTTCTGTTGTCTGATTGACTTTTTTAGCAAGTAAAAGTCTTTTATTTTGTGCAGTAATTTTTTAAAGGTCCACCTTCAGCTCGTAGCCAACTTTTGCCTTCAGGTAGGGCTGCTTGATTATGGCAAAAATCATAATTATGGTCCATATTTGAATCACAAATCTTTAACACGATTAGTGGGCAAGATGACCAAAATCTCACACTAGTAAAAAAGAAATTCACATTAGCGATATATATAGATATTAGGCTATATATATATATATATATATCAAGTATATTTTGCTGGGAATTAGGTTGCTATGATGTAAAACCAATTTCGATGCAACAGCTAATTCTGTAAGATAAACATAAGTCCGCAAATAATTATTGATGAAAAGTCAACAATCAGTATTACAATAAAAACAAAGAAGAAAAATTACAAACAATAGGACAAATACATCAGAAAAAAAAGATAGAAATGAAATAAACAATTCATTCCAAAAGAAAAGGAATGAAATTTGGCACAATAATATGTTTTTTATCGTGTTTTCATAATCGTTTGAAGCCAAAATCGAAATCGAAAATAAATTACGGTTAATTGCACAGCCTTCACGAGCTGCTCAAAATTCTTAAAGTCTTCCTGTAGTCAATAATTGTATACCTTAAAACTAATTTTTGATCACCAATATGACATATTTTAACGTTTTTCCTTGAAAATAAATTATTCATGGCTTAAAATATCATGTAACTCGACACCCTTGCCTCATTTAGTATTTGCGGTTCTATGAATATGCAAATGAGCCCCGCCTCCACTCACTCACTCAGCTCAGAGATCCACTGGTTGACGATCACACGTTGATCTGATTGGTTACAAGGTCGTTTGTGACGTCAGAAACACCAGCGATTTCAAACCGTGTTTTTGAGACTGTCTTTGGTTCACTGCAGTTTTAAGGAGAAAATACTCAGCAATGCTGTCGACTTATGAACTTACACATGGTGTGTCTTAAAGCATATTAAAAACACCACATAGACACATTTAAACAACATTAAAATCTGGAGTTTCACCACAGGGGGACTTTTAAGTGACTATCACTCTCATAGTTTTCCATTAAATTCAAAGGACATAAATGATATGGGATAGAAGATAGATTTACCAACTAGACAAAATCATTGGTTATGTAAGGGATAATGTACATCCAGCCGGTGTTTCTCTCATAATAAACGGACACAGACACCAAGCGGAGGCTTATTACACGGCTACTTGCCACATGAGTAAATAATTAGACATGAAATATTGGTCTGAGTTGAAATATTTGGTGTTTAAACGCAAAGCTTTGCGGAGAGAGCAGTTTCAGCGGCAAGTTCAATCTAAACGGATATTTAAGAGATACGGTGTACAGTCATAACACTTATTACACAGCATTTCAGCACATAAATAATTATGGGGATAAAAGATTGATTTAAAGAGATATTTTAAGATCGTACTTGTTTGTATCTCATAATCCGACAGTGTACAAAACAATAGTCACAAAATGGCCGCCGCTGCGTTTGTATGAAACGAGAGAGAGCGAGTCCGCGATACTGGATGGCCTAATTAAATAACTGTACACAAAATATTGATTCGACTGAGTTTTGATATTTTATTAGCTCACCAAAAGCAAAACTTCCACAAAGAAAACCGCTCCTAGCCAGCATATAGTGTACAAAACAATGTACAAAACAACAGTGTACAAAACAATAGTCACAAAATGGCCGCCGCTCCGTTTGTATGAAACAAGAGTGAGCGAGTCCACGATACTGGATGGCATAATTAAATAACTCTACACAAAATATTGATTCGACTGAGTTTTAATATTTTATTAGCTCACCAAAAGCAAAACTTCCACGAAGAAAAACCGCTCCTAGCCAGCGTATAGTGTACAAAACAACAATGTAGGCTACAAAACAATAGTCACAAAATGGCCGCTGCTGCGTTTGTATGAAACAAGAGTGAGCGAGTCCACGATACTGGATGGCATAATTAAATAACTCTACGCAAAATATTGCTTCGACTGAGTTTTGATATTTTATTAGCTCACCAAAAGCGAAACTTCCACAAAGAAAACCGCTCCTAGCCAGCGTATAGTGTACAAAACAACAGTATACAAAACAATAGTCACAAAATGGCCGCCGCTGCATTTGTATGAAACAAGAGAGAGTGAGTCCACGATACTGGATGGCATAATTAAATAACTCTACGCAAAATATTGATTCGACTGAGTTTTAATATTTTATTAGTTCACCAAAAGCGAAACTTCAACGGAGAAAACCCGTTCCTAGCGAGCCTATAGCGCTGATGACTTAAGTGACCCGGATGAGCCGGTGTTTCTGTGTTCAGCGGCTGTTATCTGGGAATAATAAACCACTGGATGGCGCTATTGACCAATCAGAATCAAGTATTCCACAGAGCCGTGTGATAATGTTCAATAATCTCTGACATGACTCTTTAAAAGCGTTTTGTTCCTCAGGTAAGCCATCAGTTGGGCAGTGTGATGGATCTCTTCAGTACGAGTCTCTCCGTGGCCGGCGTTCTTCCCCCTGATGACCGTGTCATTGATGGTCTGGATTTGAGTCCTGTACTCTTCAACAACTCACTGCTCGACAGGTAACCACCTCAAAGCAAGCGTTACATCCATTCCCTTTACATTACTTTGATCAGACTGATTTAAATGTAGTATAAACATCCATTTTAGGTGCTCGGTCAAAGCAGATTCATTTTTTCTAAATGTCATAATCATTTGTTAACAAATAAGTATTCATTACTTCAATGAGCTCATTGTTTCTGCCTTTAATTATTACATTGTTTAAATTAATACATCTTTTGCTAACTGTGATTTGTATACAGGTGAAACTCGAAAAATTTGAATATCGTGCAAAAGTTAATTTATTTCAGTAATTCAACTTAAAAGGTGAAACTAATATATTATATAGACTCATTACATGCAAAGTGAGATATTTAAAGCCTTTATTTGTTATAATTCTGATGATTATGGCTTACAGCTTATGAAAACCCCAAATTCAAAATTAGAATATCGTGAAAAGGTTTTCATAAGCTGTAAGACATAATGGAGAACTGTAAACATTCATAGAACCTTTCAATTCCACAAAAGGTTCTTTATAGTGGAAAAGGTTTCTTTAGATTTTCTTTAGAAGAAAAAATATATATTTTAAGAAATGTTCACTGAAAGTCAAGTCTCCTTTATTTATACAGCGCTTTTTACAACACAGAGTTTCAAATCATCTTTACAGATATAACAGGAAAATAATGTAACAAAGTTTGTGTAGAAGAAAATAGCGTCACAGTCCAGCTTGAGTAAGTTCAGTGATGGTTCATTGTTGTTGTAAAAAAGTTATTAATTTAGTACATTTATTTATATATATATATCCGCTCTGGAGAAACCGTGATGTCATCGTCCAGCTCAGCTCAGTTCTCATATAATGGTGTGTTAATGCAGGCAGATCAATAATATTGTTGAATATTAAATTAAATGTCCCCAACTAAGCAAGCCAAAAAAAAGAAAGTGGACCTTCTATATGGCATCGCTGTAAAAAAAAAACTTTTGGAAACTTTATTTTTAAGATGCTCGTACTCAACAAATTTGATGTAGTCTCTAAGCGCTTTCAAAGGAGATGTTATTCCCAACAGACCCATCTTCTATTATCGTGGAAACCAGATGATGGCGGTGCGGATCGGGCAATACAAGGCGCACTACTGGACTTGGAGCAACTCATGGGAGGAGTTCAACAAGGTCAGCGATCGCATATTCTTCTGTCTCAGTTTCTGTGATCTGAAGTCTGATGATCTCATGCCTGAGTGTACAAAAGTCATTAAGAGATTTAGATAATGGTCAGTTTCGCTCTAAGTGAGAGCGTACAGTTCTTAATAAGCATCAGTGAAGATATAATTGGCTGTCTTAAGTGCAAAATAACCGGTTGTCAAAGAGTCTGATGTGAGTTTAACATTTTCAAAGTTAATTGGCAGATATTTAAATTACAGTCTTGAGAAGTATAGGGTGTCTTTCATTTCAATAATAATGACTCTGATGTCTGGCAGAATTACTATTGTGATTTCGTTTCTTACTGTGGTCAAAAAATATATCATGGTAAAGATTTTGGTTGAGAATTATTTGTATTGTGGAAATGGTTCTGGTTTAGAATTACTCATATCATGAAATTAATTTTGTTTGAGAATTATATAGTAAAAAAAGTATTTTTGGTTGAGAATTACTTGTATCTCGGAAATGATTTTGTTTGAGAATTACTTGTATCTCGGAAATGATTTTGTTTGAGAATTACTTGTATCTCGGAAATGATTTTGGTTGAGAATTACTTGTATTGTGGAAATGATTTTGTTTGAGAATTACTTGTATCACGGAAATGATTTTACTTGAGAATTACTTGTATCGCGGAAATGATTTTGTTTGAGAATTACTTGTATCACGGAAATGATTTTGCTTGAGAATTACTTGTATCGCGGAAATTATTTTGTTTGAGAATTACTTGTATCGCGGAAATGATTTTGTTTGAGAATTACTTGTATCGCGGAAATGATTTTGTTTGAGAATTACTTGTATCTCGGAAATGATTTTGTTTGAGAATTACTTGTATTGCGGAAATTATTTTGTTTGAGAATTACTTGTATCTCGGAAATGATTTTGCTTGAGAATTACTTGTATCGCGGAAATGATTTGGTTTGAAAATTACTTGTATCGCGGAAATGATTTTGGTGGAGAATTACTTGTATCTCGGAAATGATTTTGGTTGAGAATTACTTGTATTGTGGAAATGATTTTGTTTGAGAATTACTTGTATCGCGGAAATGATTTTGTTTGAGAATTACTTGTATCGCGGAAATGATTTTGTTTGAGAATTACTTGTATCGCGGAAATGATTTTGTTTGAGAATTACTTGTATCGCGGAAATGATTTTGTTTGAGAATTACTTGTATCTCGGAAATGATTTTGTTTGAGAATTACTTGTATTGCGGAAATTATTTTGTTTGAGAATTACTTGTATCGCGGAAATGATTTTGTTTGAGAATTACTTGTATCGCGGAAATGATTTTGTTTGAGAATTACTTGTATCTCGGAAATGATTTTGTTTGAGAATTACTTGTATCTCGGAAATGATTTTGCTTGAGAATTACTTGTATCGCGGAAATGATTTTGTTTGAGAATTACTTGTATCGCGGAAATGATTTTGTTTGAGAATTACTTGTATCGCGGAAATGATTTTGTTTGAGAATTACTTGTATCTCGGAAATGATTTTGTTTGAGAATTACTTGTATTGCGGAAATTATTTTGTTTGAGAATTACTTGTATCTCGGAAATGATTTTGCTTGAGAATTACTTGTATCTCGGAAATGATTTGGTTTGAGAATTACTTGTATCCCAGAAATGATTTTATTTGAGAATTACTTGTATCGCGGAAATGATTTTGTTTGAGAATTACTTGTATCTCGGAAATGATTTTGTTTGAGAATTACTTGTATCTCGGAAATGATTTTGTTTGAGAATTACTTGTATTGCGGAAATGATTTTATTTGAGAATTACTTGTATCTCGGAAATGATTTTGGTTGAGAATTACTTGTATTGTGGAAATGATTTTGTTTGAGAATTACTTGTATCTCGGAAATGATTTTGCTTGAGAATTACTTGTATCTCGGAAATGATTTTGTTTGAGAATTACTTGTATCTCGGAAATGATTTTGTTTGAGAATTACTTGTATCTCGGAAATGATTTTGGTTGAGAATTACTTGTATTGTGGAAATGATTTTGTTTGAGAATTACTTGTATCTCGGAAATGATTTTGCTTGAGAATTACTTGTATCTCGGAAATGATTTTGTTTGAGAATTACTTGTATCTCGGAAATGATTTTGTTTGAGAATTACTTGTATCTCGGAAATGATTTTGTTTGAGAATTACTTGTATTGCGGAAATGATTTTATTTGAGAATTACTTGTATCTCGGAAATGATTTTGGTTGAGAATTACTTGTATTGTGGAAATGATTTTGGTTGAGAATTACTTGTATCTCGGAAATGATTTTGCTTGAGAATTACTTGTATCTCGGAAATGATTTTGCTTGAGAATTACTTGTATCTCGGAAATGATTTTGCTTGAGAATTACTTGTATCTCGGAAATGATTTTGCTTGAGAATTACTTGTATCTCGGAAATGATTTTGCTTGAGAATTACTTGTATCTCGAAAATGATTTTGCTTGAGAATTACTTGTATCGCGGAAATGATTTTGTTTGAGAATTACTTGTATCGCGGAAATGATTTTGCTTGAGAATTACTTGTATCGCGGAAATGATTTTGTTTGAGAATTACTTGTATCTCGGAAATGATTTTGTTTGAGAATTACTTGTATTGCGGAAATGATTTTGTTTGAGAATTACTTGTATCGATAACAGTACAATATGGTACAGTCAGACAATATCATGCATATCTATAGGGGATTTTCAGAGCCCTTCATCATTTGTGCCATAGGCATGAATGATGCCTCAAATTGTTTGATTTTCCTTTTGCTTGATTAACAGTAAAACGGCAAATATATCCTATACACTTACATTTAAGGAATATCATAACAATTTTGGTGCCAATGATAAGCAACTTATCCAGAACACACAGAACACCTTAGCATCATAGTGGTGAAATATGTACAACAAATCACATTTTCTTCAGAAAATGTTATAATCTATGCTAGTTATTGTCTTACATTCCCCCGATTTCTTGCCTCTTGATGCAGTAATTGCATTCCAAAATGCACATTAGCGTGTTAATGTTATCTCAAAAACAATGCCTTATCAAATAGACTTGAAGATCAGGCAGTAATGAATATTAATGGAGCTAATGGAGCAGCAGCACTTCTGCAAACACGCTTCATCTATTAGCGCTATTCCAGCAGCGTTCGGGGTCTCTCATACACACTACACACGCTTCATTTCCCATTAAAGTCACACAACACACATACAGTCAAACCAACAATTATTCAGACACCAGATGTAATTGTTGATATTTTTTTACTAGTGTGTGCAGGACACTATAGTTCATTTATGTAAGTGAGGAGAGCAAAATAAAGTAAACTGTGACATATTACACCCAAAAATGATTCATACAGTGACTACCAGTAACATTTGGGATCAATATTACTCAGACACTTTGAGCTGATCATGTTTTGCTGAAGTGTGTTTTCTGTAATTGCTAATGCTCTTTTTACACACAGACTGAACAACATGAAGCATTGCTTGGTCACTGGTTGAGCTAAACTGGTATTATCTAATTGTTTTATTAAATTTAACAGCTGACAGATATTCAACATAATTGTGAGAGTCTAACAGAAGGACGGACAAAACCAGTGAAATATCAACTGATTCTGGTCATATTTTATTACCATTTTCTAAACTAGAGTGAATAAACTGTGATAATGTGAGGAATGTTGAATAAATGTTGGTTTGCCTGAACGTCAGCCCTGGGCCTTCGGCGTCTCCTGAACGCGAGGGTTTGTTTTATGCCCCATCGGTTGCTTAAATTGCTCTCTCCTGGATGGCCACTGAATCAATAGCAGCCCTTTATCAGCTCATGTGAACTGGAGTGTAACTTCACAAATAATGGTGTCTGATTGCTTGTGAGCCGTCGATCGATTGTTTGAGCTCGCCTCTCACGCTGGAGTCTCGTCCTGATGGTTAATGTGTTTTCGGGAGGTTTCACCTGATGCTTTAGAGTTGCACACAAATTACGACGCATTTTCACCTCTAGTGCCATTTGGCATCTCCATTTGCCCATCATTTCTAAGCTCGGCGCGTTTACATTGATTTGAATGATTGTGGGTGACGTGAGGGATTAAGCGTTCGGCTTTTTGCACATACAGTCAAACCAAAAATTATTCAGACACCAGATGTAATTTGTTTTTGTTTTTTACTAGTGTGTGCAGGACACTATAGTTCATTTATGTAAGTGAGGAGAGCAAAATAAAGTAAACTGTGACATATTACACCCAAATATTCTTCACACAGTGACTACTGTATGGGAGCAAATATTACTCCGACACTTTGAGCTGATGATGTTTTGCTGAAGTGTGTTTTCTGTAATTGCTAATGCTCTTTTTACACACAGACTGAACAACATGAAGCATTGCTTGGTCACTGGTTGAGCTAAACTGGTATTATCTAATTGTTTATTAAATTTAACAGCTGACAGATATTCAACATAATTCATGTGTGAGAGTCTAACAGAAGGACGGACAAAATCAACTCTGAGTTCTTGTCATATTTTATTACCATTTTCTAAACTATATAGCGAATAAACTGATAATGTGAGAAATACAGTTTTGCTCTGACTGTATTTAGGCAGTGATCCACACTGCACTTCTCTTAAAAACAAGACTCTTTCACCCTCTGGTTTGTTTCCAGTTAAACCGGTTGAAATGATGGCTTAATAGTATCGGTCACTCGGGTGAGTACCTCTGGAAACCTGTGCGGATCGGCGAGGTGTGAAATGAGAAATTTCACAGCGTAAGTGCTTTGCATCCGATGATCCTCGCGCCGCACTGTTGAGCGATAATATGAAGTATTTTAGTGTGCGTTACCTCACAGAAAACACCTGAGAATTCCTCTCTTAAATTACACATTTCACCGGTTTCACTGTACGTAATGATTATGAATCTGAGCTTTGATTGACAGCTGGGTTTGGGGAGGAGCTGTGGGTTTTTTGGCGGTCAGGGATTCAGGTTTTTGATTACTCTCTCTCTAGTGTAAATCGTTGTTAGATGCTATTTATACTTGGTGCAAATAGTGGCAGATAATATTTGCTCCTCCTAGGTGTATTGGAGTCCATTATAAACAGGGTTCGTACAAGGTGCTTAAAGTACTTGGATTTGCCTTTTTAAAGTTTAAGTCCTGGAAAAGCCTTGAAAACAGCCATTTTTATGAAGAAGTTCTTGAAAAGTGCTTGAATTATTGAAAGGCAATTTTATTTTTGGTTTCATTGATAAAACAATCTTTTCACACACAATTAACGCTACAGTCCGTCTGAAATAGATATAGAGGCATTTCACATGGCTATGAGTGTGAAATTGCTCATAAATATTTAAGTTTATGATGCGTCTTTCATTATTATATGGTGATGATATATTCATAAGAGAAAAAGTCAGTTTGAATAAGGAAAGCGATATCTTTGTCATCGTATCCTTTCAATGGTTAAAGTTACCAGTCATTGCATCTGCCACACTTTATTTGTACCATTTTGTTTTATTAGTTTATTTTCATTTCTCTATTTACCTTTTTTTCTTCTTTTTTTTTGAGATAATAAAGAAAAATATTGTTTAATAAATTAGATCTCTGGTTGTAGTCCTTGAAAAAAAAAAAAAAGTAGTTCTTGAAAAGTCCTTGAAAGTCCTGGAATTTCATTTTACAGTATCTGTCGAACTCTGTATAAAACTATGCAATAATAACATATTCAGTGTTTATGGTTATTATTGTTAAAATCATAAATGGATGCTACATTATTGGGACATTACTTGTCCCAGTTCCTAAAGCCCTAACCCTCCCCTATAAACACTTTATTCCCACTTTAAATACCCGTTAGGCACTTTAGTTCCACTTTTTAAGTTTCTTAATTATCATTTAAAATTAACTCCTCTCCTTAAAATGCAGATTGTGTCAAAAAAATGTGATTTCAGCTGTAAAGCAGTTCTGCGAGAAGATAATAGTGTCATTATTCAGATCAATATTGCTTCAATTCAGTTCAATAAGTGTCAAAGTATGAAACGAGTTCAATTTGGCTATAAACAGATCTGTTATTATATTCAGCTCAAGTCAGTTCAATGTTGATTATGTTTAGTTCAATAACAGTGTGGATTATACATCTCAGTTCGGTTCAAATTTTGTTCTCATCCGATAGTGTCAGTGCGGTTAAATCGATAATATTACTGAATATTAATGGTCTTTTAGACCCCAACTGAGCGAGCCAAAGGAGACCGTGGCACGGAGCCCACACTCCATTAAGTGGAAGAAAAGAAACGAAAACCTTGGGGAAAACCTCTTGAATACACTTAAGGCAATGTTTCTTGCATTTTCAACCAAATCAACTCTCAGAACCCAAACTTGGGCCTAACAACACTCTAATCAATAATCTATACTATTTGTTTTCTATTTATTGCATTTCTGAACATGCATTTTTAACTACACATTTCTAGTCGGGAACCAGTCGGTTATTACACTGATTTAAGTTCTTACAAATTTGCATTTTTAACATGCCACCTATCCATACATAACATAATATTTTGACATTACATTGATGTCATGTGTTCCAATTTCACATCAACATAGAGATGTTATATGTCATCTCGTCATGTTATTTGTCATGTCATGTTATATGTCATGTCATGTTATATTTCTTGTCATGTTATGTTATGTCATGTCATGTTATGTCATGTCATGTGATGTTATATGTCATGTGATGTCATATGTCATGTCATGTGATGTTATATGTCATGTCATGTGATGTTATATGTCATGTTATGTCATGCCATGTTATTTGTCATGCCATGTGATGTTATATGTCATAACATATAAGGCATGACATGACATAACATATAACATCACATGACATATAACATCACATGACATATAACATCACATGACATATAACATCACATGACATGACATATCACATGACATGACATATCACATGACATGACATATCACATGACATGACATATCACATGACATGACATATCACATGACATGACATATCACATGACATGACATATAACATCACATGACATATAACATCACATGACATGACATATCACATGACATGACATATCACATGACATGACATATCACATGACATGACATATCACATGACATGACATATCACATGACATGACATATCACATGACATGACATGTCACATGACATGACATGTCACATGACATGACATGTCACATGAC
>NW_026606907.1:1430000-1437500 GCF_029890125.1 Rhinichthys klamathensis goyatoka | reverse complement strand
GTGTGTGTGCAGATGTGTGTGTACAGATGTGTGTGTGCAGATGTGTGTGTACAGATGTGTGTGTGCAGATGTGTGTGTACAGATGTGACGTAATGACGCAAACACATGCTCGAATCTCCCACAGAAATCCACCAGTCCCGCTGGAGTTATAAACATTATTAGAAGCTTTGAGTCGAGCTACGGCAAGCAGAGAGTGTTGAACACTGGCTGGTTATGTACTTGCTCAAAAATCTATTCTGGATCATTTTAAAACCCCAAAAAGTTACGGACTGCAGCTTTAAGTATACTTTTTGAGTATCTGTACTTTACTTGAGTGTTATTTTTCTCTGGAAACGTTGTACTTTAACTTCACTACATTTGAAAGACGAATATCGTACTTTTTACTCTGCATTTCCGTCAAGGTCCTCGAGTATACAGTAGTAACGTCAGTCACGGGATGATTTTAGTTGGAAATGAAAGTCGGTTTGACGTCAGAACCCGATTTTCATGTTCAACCACAATACAACGTCTGTCCAACGTTGGAGATTAACGTCAACCTGATTTTCATTTTCATCATTGGGTTTGATCTTCCAAATGTGAATTTTGTCATTATTTTGGAGCACACTAGCTTATAGATAACAGTACGGCTAACATATCCATACTAAAGGCCAAACAACTTTAAATAGGGGAATATTTACTCCTTCACTCCTTCATTCTTCCCCTGTTCCAGTGAGTCGGTGTGATCCAGCTCATTAATCTCTGTCTGCACCTGAACAGCCACTTTAGATGATGAAGAGCCACACACACATCACATACACATCACACTGCACACACACACACACACACACACACACACACACACACACACACACATCACACTGCACACACCCATCACACTGCGCACACACACACACACACACACACATCACACTGCACACACCCATCACACTGCGCACACACACACACACACATCACACTGCACACACACATCACACTGCACACACACATCAGACACACACACACACACATCACACTGCACACACACATCACACTGCACACACACATCACACTGCAGTGCACACACACATCAGACACACACACACACACACACACACACACATCACACTGCACACACACATCACACTGCACACACACATCACATTCTGATCTGATTGGTTATAAGGTAGTCTGTGACGTCAGAAACACCAGCGATTTTGAACGGTGTTCTGCGAGCGAAATCGAACAGCGAACTGGTGTGACGTCATTTCTGCTTAAAACTGCAGTGAAGCAAAGACAGGCTCAAACACACGGGGTGAAATGGCGGGTGTCTCTGACGTCAGCAGTGCTGTCCTGCCTTTAATGATGACGGGCCAGGGAACCGTTTGGTCCTCGCGACCCCATGCCACGCTGACCTCCACCTCACGCCTGCTTCATCCCGACCCCAGAGCACTTCAGTCCCATCATGCCTCGGGCCCCGTGTGCTCACGACAGGCACTTCAGCCCGCAATCAATACAGCAGAACTGCTCAATGTCCACCGGGGGAAAGCAGAGGTATTTGATTGCCTCTTCAGCTCAATTCCCTTGTCTGTGTGTGTGTGTGTGTGTGTGTGACTTATTTTATTCATTCATTCAGTTATACTTGGTGTTTTTACCATGTGAATACAGATTCACTGCTGTTTCACTGTGTTGGAGAACGCTGTTTCGTGTGCGTGCGTGCGAGTGTGTGTGTGCGTGTGTGTGTGTGTGACTTGTTTTATTCATTCATTCAGTTATACTTGGTGTTTTTACCATGTGAATACAGATTCACTGCTGTTTCACTGTGTTGGAGAACACAGTTTCGTGTGTGTGTGTGTGTGTGACATTTCTATTCAGTTATACTTGGTGTTTTTACCATGTGAAAACAGATTCACTGTAGTTTCATGTTGGAGAACACAGTTTCATGCATGCGTGTGTGTGTGTGTGTGTGTGTGTGTGTGTGTGTGTGTGTGTGTGTGTGTGTGACTTATTTTATTCATTCATTCAGTTATACTTGGTGTTTTTACCATGTGAATACAGATTCACTGCTGTTTCACTGTGTTGGAGAACACAGTTTCGTGTGTGTGTGTGTGTGGCTAATCAGTCTGGTGACACACCTGAGCAATACTCCTGCCCCTCTGGGTGTCATGCATTATAAATCAAAAGACTGTATTTGCATGCATTGTTATTATTAATCACGCATCTCAAGTTGGAGAAAGGAAACCGGGGTTCAGGAAAATGCTAACGAGTCGAGCTGACTGTGGATTTTCTATTGTTTGTCTGGACTCTGGGCATAAATAAACATGTTTTTGTTAATTATTGATTAGGGACCCAGGGGCATAAACACAGGGCTTACAGTGAAGATGTACGGTCCCTCGGTTCATCTTCGTGAATAGAAAACCAAATGATCTCAAGAGGAGACGGGAATTATTTTAGTGTATTTTTGACAAACACAAGACTTCCATTAAAAGCGTAAGATTCTGCCGTAAAATCACACTCAGACTCTAAAGTTTTGCCATGATGACTGACAGGGTGCGATTTGTAAAAACAATATTTGAACGAGAATGTCATCGTTGAAATTTTAATGTTATTTAAAGGATAATTTCACCAAAAAATGAAAACATGTCATTATTACTCTCCCTCATGTCGTTCCAAACCTGTAAGACTTTCATTCATATACATTTGCTGATATAAAAGTATGTTGATAATTTTTTTTACCATATTTATGGAAGGGCCAGTAAAAATGCTGACAGGAAAAGTAAGAATCTTTAATATTAAATCCTGTGTTGTCAGTAATGTCTATTATTTGGCTATTTTTAATCATTGTTTTCATTTATATGGACTGTTAGGCCATGAGATGGGACCCCAAATTTGGGCTACCGGTACCATTTTGAGGGATTAAATTTCTTTTTGATTTTCATGAAGGTACACACATCTAGTGTTGGAAAATGTGTCATAGCGTCCGATCCTTGGTAGCTTTCATTAGAAATCAACACTTATATCATCCTACCTCAAGGTAAGGTGTTCAGTGACTACAAGAGAGAAAAATGTACCTTTAATAATTTAAAAAATTTATAAAAATCTATACAATTTTATACAATTTTATACAAATTTTATAAAAAAATTATAAAAATTATAAAAAAATTTATACATTTTTATAATTTTTTTTATAAAATTTTAAATTTATTTAAAGATAAATTCATTTATCCTTTTTCTTGACATATGTTTGAAAATCGTCCTCCGTAACCAAAAACTACCTTGAATCTAATGCTATCACACATTTTTCAAATACAGGGTCATATACCTACACAAAAATCACCATGTGGTTTAATCCCTCAAAATGGTACCAATCAACCCTCTGTCTCACGGCCTATGTGTATTAAAGGGAAAATACAATTTTAAAAAAAAAGCTAATTTTAAAGGGATAGTTCACCCCAAAATGAAAATTTTGTCATTAATTACTAGCCCTCATGTCGTTCCAAACCCGTAAGACTTTCGTTCATCTTCAGAACACAAATTAATATATTTTTGATGTAATCCGATAGCTTTCTGTCCCTCCATTGACAGTCTACGCAACTACCACTTTACCTTTACCTTATTGTTAGAATACCTCAAATATATGCTTGTAAAAGTGTTCTCTTCAGCCATTATCAGACTTTTTCCGCCTCGTTTTGAGCCGGGAAAACCCCATAACTGTTTGAATGCAGTTTTACAGATGCTAGAAACGTGTCTTTCAAATGAAAGATTGGTATTAAAGAGCACACACAGGTTCCTAGTTAGTTAGTTCCCGATGTTAGACAGTATTCTAGGTTATTAAGTGCAGAGGTTTTTGGTCCAATAATTAGAAACTCTGTTTTTTTTCAGAATTAAGTTGTAGGAAATTACTAGTCATCCAATTTTCCTATATCAGCGATGCATACCGTTAATTTTGCGAATTGATAAGTTTCGTCAAGGAGCGAAGAAATCAGTGTATCATCATCATTACAGTGAAAACTAATGCCATGCTTCCTAATGATATCTCCCAAGGGTAGCATGTACAGTGTGTGTGTGTGCGTGTGAGTGTGTGAAGCATGTACAGAGTGAACAGCAACGGTCCTAGCACTGAGCCTTGTGGTACACCATACTTGTGACCGATAAGACATCTCTTCATTTACTGCTACAAACCAGAGCCCCTCTACGGAGAGCCTGGCCACTCCCTATTAAGTCCTATTGTACCGAATTTTGGTTGTAGTTCCACCAGAGTTCCACTGGGGGCGAGTGCTAAATTTGCTAAATTGGTGTCTTTCACTCGATTGCCGTTGAGAAATCTCAGATTTGATTGTAAGTTTTGCAAGTTCAACATGGGTTATAGGTCGAAAGTTGAATGAACAAGTACTTGTGTCCTTTCGATTTCTTACAGGTTGAGTTGTTGTTGCCCAAAATCATATTGTAAAATAGACTGTAAAAAATAGACTGTAAAAAATAGACTGTAAAAAATATGGACAAAGCGTCTGTGACGTCACCCATAGACTTTCTGAAGAACGGTTTTAAGGCCGTTTATGGCGGGTATGGGCGGCGCCATCTTTTGAAAATCTTGGGAAAGCCTAACCCCGCCCACCTTCTGGCCAATCCATATATGGGTAAAAGGGCGGGCTTTGTGTGAGACTGAGCCGGCCGGTGGACGCGCCTCTTCATCTGTAACGCTACAAGATCGACTGGCAGACTAGGCTACTCTTTACAGCCAATATCATTCTTATGTTGAAACTCCTTTTCCTCGATTTACTGAAGCCTATATGTAAAACGCATTTGCAGCTGCATAGCTCGCTCATAGGCTGTGCTGCGGCAACTGCACATCCAAGGGCGCCGGCGCCTCTGACGTGCGACCAACTAGCTCGCAGATCAGTCTATTCTTATGTTACATTTATTCATTTGGCAGACGCATTTACAGTGTTTCAAACATCAGTTATAATCATAGGTAAAGTACCTCGGACGCTAACTTATCTGAGGCGATTTAATGCTAACTGTTGCAGTGCCACTGCCCACAAACATTGATGCTAAATAGTGCTAACTACGTGCAATAGTAGTGGAATGTCACTTACCGGGAAAAAAGGAGCGAAGTAAGTTACTCCTAGTCCTACAGTGTCGGTTAGTGCAGTTTAGCAGAGCAACCCATGTTATGTACGATATTTCAATACAAATGTTCAGAAAGGATACAGAGGTGTTATGATGTGTTGTGTCAGATCATGGCCGAGACGTCAAATTTCAGGAATTCCACTCGACGCAGCCCGTTATCAGCTGTCAATCAAAGTTAACCACGCCCTTATTTGTCATACATTTTATATCTAAATACGATCTAAACTAACGAGTTAGAAAAAAATTCACCCCCCTCACAGTTGTTAGGCACTCGGAACCAATCGAAAAATACAATAAAAGTCCATGGGACCAACCTGTAAAAACATGAATTTATGCTGTGAAAACGGACATTTTAACATGGGGTCTATGAACATTGGCTCCCTTTTGGGACCTCCCTCTAGCGGATTTTCGATGTATTGCAGTTTTTCGCACTTCCGGGTAGGCTTCATTTTTCAGATTAGAATGTTGCCGCTTGCCCAAAACACGCTAGCATTCTGCTAATGAACGCTGGTTGGTCAGTGAAGGACTGATTACGACCAGAGACGCCGCTTGATGGCATCATGGCATCGTTTAGTTTTACAAAAACTGTTCTAGCACGTGTGCTTACCTGTGTCGAGAGCTGTCTCGAGAGAACAGAAAGTGCAGAGCGCGAACGCACCAAAGTGACTGAAGGATTGGCGTTAAGCAGTATCTCTGGTCGTACGATGTGTATGACGTCATTGACATTTTAAAAGATTTTTTAAAGCAAATAAGTGACTCTAAAAAATCTAACACCCAACGTGTAATTTCTTTGCATCTCGTTTCGAATACAACATTCAAATTACTAGACAAAACATGATATCCTGAGAAAAGTGGATTTTGAGCACAGAAGTGGACAGAGCCATCTCATTGGAGCTCAGTTGAGACAGTTGAAGCCCATTTTAAGCGATTTTTGAGCACTTCCGTTCCTGACGCGCAGACTCAAACCGACTCAAACTAAGCTTGATGACGTGAGCAACCTGTCTGACAGACGTTAATCTTCTAGTAGCTGTGCGTGAAAATTGCCAACGTTAATCTTGCAGAGACGGGGAACTTGAGCAAAGAGTTCTTTGGCGTGAGTGAGCAGGAGTAAGTATTCCGTTGCCTTTATGGACTCATTATCTATGGGCATCTCCCTTGATGGGACGTCCCCCCGATTGCCTGCGAGCTTCTCCTCCTGTCTGTACGGTAATTTCTGTACAGCGCGACAGAGAGTCGAGTGGTTATGACGCAATCGTTAGCCTATTTTTACTAAATCTGTTTCTACGGGGCCATAATGTAACATAGAAGGTAATGGAGCCCTTTATACATTGTCGTGTTTCTTTAGAAATAAATAATGGACAAATGGAGTCTTTAAACGCCTCAGATGTAAAGTTATTCGCTGTCAAAGTGACGCCAAAATGAATGGGAGTCAATGGAAATGCTAACGCAAGTGAAGTTCTGCTACAAGATGGCGGCACCCGGCCGACTTCAACTTCCGGTCGATAATTAATAATAATTCGTTACATTTATATAGCGCTTTTTCTGGGACCTCAAAGCGCTTCACATATGGAAGGGGGGAATCTCCTCAACCACCACCAATGTGCAGCATCCACCTGGATGATGCGACGGCAGCCATATTGCGCCAGAACGCCCACCACACACCAGCTTACTGGTGGAGAGGAGACAGAGTGATGAAGACAATTAGTATATAGGGATGATTAGGAGGCCATGATGGACAGAGGCCACTGGGAAAATTTGGCCAGGATGCCGGGGTTACACCCCTAATCTTTTTCGAAGGACATCCTGGGATTTTTAATGACCACAGAGAGTCAGGACCTCGGTTTAACGTCTCATCCGAAGGACGGTGCTCTTTGACAGTATAGTGTCCCCATCACAACACGTTAGGACCCACACAGACCACAGGCTGAGCGCCCCCTGCTGGCCTCACTAACACCTCTTCCAGCAGCAACCTGGTTTTCTCAGAAGGTCTCCCATCCAGGTACTAACCAGGCTCAGCCCTGCTTAGCTTCAGTGGGCAACCAGTCTTGGGCTACAGGGTGATATGGCTGCCGGTCGATGGATTACCCCCTTGATTTTGAGGGGTATATCTCCATAGACCTCCATTCATTCTGCACTCGTCCTGTGAGCGCCCCCATGTGGAGCCGGAGTGGAACTGCAGCCAGTTCAGGAGCCGGAAGTTTACTGAGAGTGGACGTTCTCCCCTTATTAGACATTCTCTGTACAAACTGATAACGGTCAGATAAGTACCATGCTAGTGCAATTCCACTAATGCCAACATAATTTTTTGAGTCCATTTAAAAGAATGTTGTGGTCAATAGTATCAAATGCAGCACTAAGATCGAGTAACACTAATAGAGAGATACAACCACGATC
>NW_026606907.1:1420000-1425000 GCF_029890125.1 Rhinichthys klamathensis goyatoka | reverse complement strand
GTAACAGCGCCATCATGTGTTCACTGACGGTAACAGCGCCGTCATGTGTTAACTGACAGTAACAGCGCCATCATGTGTTCACTGACGGTAACAGCGCCATCATGTGTTCACTGACGGTAACAGCGCCATCATGTGTTCACTGACGGTAACAGCGCCATCATGTGTTCACTGACGGTAACAGCGCCATCATGTGTTCACTGACGGCAACAGTGCCATCATGTGTTCACTGACGGTAACAGCGCCGTCATGTGTTAACTGACAGTAACAGCGCCATCATGTGTTCACTGACAGTAACAGCGCCATCATGTGTTCACTGACGGTAACAGCGCCGTCATGTGTTCACTGACGGTAACAGCGCCATCATGTAACAGCGCCATCTTGTGTTCACTGACGGTAACAGCGCCATCATGTGTTCACTGACGGTAACAGCGCCGTCATGTGTTCACTGACGGTAACAGCGCCATCATGTAACAGCGCCATCATGTGTTCACTGACGGTAACAGCGCCATCATGTGTTCACTGACGGTAACAGCGCCATCATGTGTTCACTGACGGTAACAGCGCCATCATGTGTTCACTGACGGTAACAGCGCCATCATGTAACAGCGCCATCATGTGTTCACTGACGGTAACAGCGCCGTCATGTGTTCACTGACGGTAACAGCGCCGTCATGTGTTCACTGACGGTAACAGCGCCATCATGTGTTCACTGACGGTAACAGCGCCATCATGTAACAGCGCCATCATGTGTTCACTGACGGTAACAGCGCCGTCATGTGTTCACTGACGGTAACAGCGCCATCATGTGTTCACTGACGGTAACAGCGCCATCATGTGTTCACTGACGGTAACAGCGCCGTCATGTGTTCACTGACGGTAACAGCGCCGTCATGTGTTCACTGACGATAACAGCGCCATCATGTGTTCACTGACGGTAACAGCGCCGTCATGTGTTCACTGACGGTAACAGCGCCGTCATGTGTTCACTGACGGTAACAGCGCCATCATGTGTTCACTGACAGTAACAGCATCAGAGTCATGTGTTCACTGACAGTAACAGCGCCATCATGTGTTCACTGACGGTAACAGCGCCATCATGTGTTCACTGACGGTAACAGCGCCATCATGTGTTCACTGACGGTAAGAGCGCCGTCATGTGTTCACTGACGGTAACAGCGCCGTCATGTGTTCACTGACGGTAACAGCGCCGTCATGTGTTAACCGACGGTAACAGCGCCGTCATGTGTTCACTGACAGTAACAGCGCCGTCATGTGTTCACTGATGTGTTCACTGACGGTAACAGCGCCGTCATGTGTTCACTGATGTGTTCACTGACGGTAACAGCGCCATCATGTGTTCACTGATGGTAACAGCGCCGTCATGTGTTCACTGACAGTAACAGCGCCGTCATGTGTTCACTGACAGTAACAGCGCCATCATGTGTTCACTGACGGTAACAGCGCCGTCATGTAACAGCGCCATCATGTGTTCACTGACAGTAACAGCGCCATCATGTGTTCACTGACAGTAACAGCGCCGTCATGTGTTCACTGACAGTAACAGCGCCATCATGTGTTCACTGACGGTAACAGCGCCATCATGTGTTCACTGATGGTAAGAGCGCCGTCATGTGTTCACTGACGGTAACAGCGCCGTCATGTGTTCACTGACGGTAACAGCGCCGTCATGTGTTCATTGACGGTAACAGCGCCATCATGTGTTCACTGACGGTAACAGCGCCGTCATGTGTTCACTGATGTGTTCACTGACGGTAACAGCGCCATCATGTGTTCACTGACGGTAACAGCGCCGTCATGTGTTCACTGACGGTAACAGCGCCGTCATGTGTTCACTGACGGTAACAGCACCATCATATGTTCACTGACGGTAACAGCACCATCATGTGTTCACTGACGGTAACAGCGCCGTCATGTGTTCACTGACGGTAACAGCGCCGTCATGTGTTCACTGACGGTAACAGCACCATCATATGTTCACTGACGGTAACAGCACCATCATGTGTTCATTGACGGTAACAGCGCCATCATGTGTTCACTGACGGTAACAGCGCCATCATGTGTTCATTGACGGTAACAGCGCCGTCATGTGTTCACTGACAGTAACAGCGCCGTCATGTGTTCACTGACGGTAACAGCGCCGTCATGTGTTCACTGACGGTAACAGCACCGTCATGTGTTCACTGACGGTAACAGCGCCGTCATGTGTTCGCTGACGGTAACAGCACCATCATGTGTTCACTGACGGTAACAGCACCATCATGTGTTCACTGACGGTAACAGCGCCATCATGTGTTCACTGACAGTAACAGCACCATCATGTGTTCATTGACAGTAACAGCGCCATCATGTGTTCATTGACGGTAACAGCGCCATCATATGTTCATTGACGGTAACAGCGCCGTCATGTGTTCATTGACAGTAACAGCGCCGTCATGTGTTCATTGACAGTAACAGCGCCATCATGTGTTCACTGACGGTAACAGCGCCATCATGTGTTCATTGACGGTAACAGCGCCGTCATGTGTTCACTGACGGTAACAGCGCCGTCATGTGTTCACTGACAGTAACAGCGCCATCATGTGTTCACTGACAGTAACAGCGCCATCATGTGTTCACTGAGAGTAACAGCGCCATCATGTGTTCACTGACAGTAACAGCGCCATCATGTGTTCACTGAGAGTAACAGCGCCATCATGTGTTCACTGACAGTAACAGCGCCGTCATGTGTTCACTGACAGTAACAGCGCCATCATGTGTTCACTGAGAGTAACAGCGCCATCATGTGTTCACTGACAGTAACAGCGCCGTCATGTGTTCACTGACAGTAACAGCGCCGTCATGTGTTCACTGACAGTAACAGCGCCGTCATGTGTTCACTGACAGTAACAGCGCCATCATGTGTTCACTGACAGTAACAGCGCCGTCATGTGTTCACTGACAGTAACAGCGCCGTCATGTGTTCACTGACAGTAACAGCGCCGTCATGTGTTCACTGACAGTAACAGCGCCGTCATGTGTTCACTGAGAGTAACAGCGCCATCATGTGTTCACTGACAGTAACAGCGCCGTCATGTGTTCACTGACAGTAACAGCGCCGTCGTGTGTTCACTGACAGTAACAGCGCCATCGTGTGTTCACTGACAGTAACAGCGCCATCATGTGTTCACTGACAGTAACCGCGCCATCATGTGTTCACTGACAGTAACAGCGCCATCATGTGTTCACTGACAGTAACAGCGCCATCATGTGTTCACTGACAGTAACAGCGCCATCATGTGTTCACTGACAGTAACAGCGCCATCATGTGTTCACTGACAGTAACAGCATCAGAGTGTCTTTTAGCATCTTCTTTCTGTGTTCTCCTCAGAACTGGAGTCCTGCTGGCTGTGAGCGACTGGGAAAGTGTCTGAAAGCGCCCGAGTCCAAGCCGTGGAAGTGTGACTGGCCACATTAATGGAGTTTATTATCCACAAGATTCCAGTTTAAAATGATTTTTGTATTTTTTGTGTCTTTAAAGGGATAATTCACCCAAAAATTAAAGTTAGCCCATGATATACTCTACCTCAAGCCATCCTAGGTGTATATGACATTCTTCTTTCAGGCGAATACAATCGGAGTTATATAAAAAAATGTCCATAAAAGTGTGTCTATCCATCATAAAAGTGCATCTGTCCATCATAAAAGTGCATCTATCCATCATAAAAGTGTATCATACAAATTCACTTTTATGATGGATAGATACACTTTTATGGACATTTTTTAACATAACTCCGATTGTATTCATCTGGAGAAGAATGTCATATACACCAATGACTCGAGGGAGAGTAAATCATGGGCTAATTTTCACTTTTGGGTGAACTAACCCTTTAATTTAGTGTTTTAAATCCTTTCACATTTTGATGTCAAGAAGGAGTGTAACTTTCATCTTATATTTTGTGTTAATGAATATTGTTATGCTTTTGGAAGATTGAATGTTTCTGTCATGTTGAAACGGCATCGGGACTGAAGAGTGCAGATCGTTGGAGAATATACATGTTCATAGAAACATCGACTGACGAACTCGATTACCAAAACACACCATCATCCGTAAATACTGTATATTTATTTTTAGTTAAAGCATAATTTTGACTGTACATGATTGTAAAATTGTTTGCATAGGATCACGTTATTCTCTTTTATTTTGATATCTGTGCAATTCATTTAAATCAACTCTTCTTTAATTTTTTCTTAGGGGGCAATAAATTATTTTTAAAACTTGTTTATATAATAAAGTACAATAAAAATGTAAACAATGGCGTTATGATTTAAAATCAGTTGAATTTAACCCACTGCCTTCATAAACTTTTAGTATGCCACTTTTCAT
This sequence comes from Rhinichthys klamathensis goyatoka, assembly GCF_029890125.1. Classification (NCBI taxonomy): domain Eukaryota; kingdom Metazoa; phylum Chordata; class Actinopteri; order Cypriniformes; family Leuciscidae; genus Rhinichthys; species Rhinichthys klamathensis. The sequence continues at coordinate 1,420,616 of NW_026606907.1, read as the reverse complement.
ATATATTGGCCTATATTAAAATATAATTGCAACTTTTATCTCACAATTTTGACTCTATATCATGCAATTCTGAGATAAAATTGTGAAAATTCAGAATTGTGTCAAAGTTGCAATTACCTTTTTTATTTTTTATTCTGTGGCTCAAATCTCAGCAATCTAGTCTTTGTTTTGGTGAATAAACAATAAATTTATCTCACATTTTATAAAAGTAGATCGGTTAAACATTCTCCCAAAAACATTTTATCTGATTGCAATGATAAAATAAATGGTGCAAAGTTTGTTCCTCAATTTTACAGAATACACACATTCAAAACATCAACTAAAGTTGCAATCTGGGAGTCTGTTGTGTGGATATTATGCAAATATTGTGTAATAAAAAAGTATGATTCTTCAGCGTAATCTTTTCCAGTGAATACTGTCAACAACTGTTCCAGAACAAATACATCTAGTGTAAAATATTATGTGTGCTATGCTTTATATGTTTATTGTCAGTCACTTTATATAGCTATATATAATGTTTTTCGTAATACTTTTTTCATTTACAAAAAATAAAAGTATGTAACAAATACTACAGTATACTATTTATTTGTTTTTCTTCGATATAATTTTTAAAAAA
>NW_026606907.1:1372500-1415000 GCF_029890125.1 Rhinichthys klamathensis goyatoka | reverse complement strand
GAATCCTGAAATAAAACTGTTTTCAAGATTAATAATAATCATAAATGTTTCTTGATCCTCATATTAGAGTGATTTCTGGAGGATCATGTGACACTGAAGACTGGAGTAATGATGCTGAATATTCAGCTTTGATCACAGGAATAAATTACACTTTATAATACATTCACATAGAAAAATAGTAATAATATTTCACAATATTACTGGTTTTATTTTTTATTTAATTTTTGTGGTATTTTTAATCAAATAAATGCAGCCTTAGTGAGCAGAAGAGACTTCTTTTAAAAACATTAAAAGTCTTACCGATCCCCAACTTTAGAACGGCACTGCATGTTCAATATAAACATATTATTATTATTATTATTACATCATGAAATGATTCTCTGAGCTTCTGATGTTTCAGGCCGAGGCCGAGATGCAGGAAGACGCCGTTTCTGAAGGACAGAAGATCCTGATCATCGACGACTTACTGGCAACTGGAGGTGTGTGTGAGAGAGAGAGAGAGAGAGTGAGAGAGTGTGTGTGAGAGTGAGAGAGACTGAGAGAGAGAGTGTGTGTGTGTGTGAGAGAGAGAGAGAGAGTGAGAGAGTGTGTGTGAGAGTGAGAGAGACTGAGAGAGAGAGTGTGTGTGTGTGAGAGAGAGTGAGAGAGTGTGTGTGAGAGTGAGAGAGAGACTGAGTGAGTGAGAGAGAGTGTGTGAGAGTGAGAGAGACTGAGTGTGTGTGAGAGAGAGAGACTGAGTGAGAGAGTGTGTGAGAGTGTGTGAGTAAAACCTTTTCACAATATTCTAATTTTGAATTTGGGGTTTTCATAAGCTGTAAGCCATAATCATCACAATTATAACAACTAAAGGCTTGAAATATCTCACTTTGCATGTAATGAGTCTATATAATATATTAGTTTCACCTTTTAAGGTATTTGGTTATATATATTTTGAGGAAAACACTCCAGGATGTAAACAAGCAGCAACGATGTGTGTGTGTGTGTGTCAGGAACGCTGTGCGCGGCGTGTGAGCTGATCCGACAGCAGAGAGCCGAGGTGTTGGGATGTTTGGTGCTCGTCGAACTCAAAGATCTCAACGGATCCGACAAGCTGAAGCCGACGCCGGTCTTCTCTCTAATACAGTACTGACGTGTGTGTGTGTGTGTGTGTATCCACTCGATGCTTTACATCTCAGAAATATGAAGAATTACAATCAATTTAAATCAACACTTCACATGGGTTTGATGGTCTTAATTCCACCATGAGTTAGGAAAAGCAACGGGCTGCGTCTAAAATCAGACTTTTAAATCATTATTTTGTGGTAGTGATGAGAGAAATGAAGCTTTTTGAATCAATTGCTTGGCAAAATAAACTGAAACGGGCGCCCCCTGCTGGCCAGAACAGTGTAAACGCAGTCAGCACTCGCATAAAAACACCAGTTAATCTCTCAGATGTAATTAACAAGTCCTCTAATAGCAGTAAATATGAAGTGTCTGTAGAATGTTTTTAATTTGTCAGTAAATTTGGTTAATCGGACCAGTAAAAACTGATCTGAGATCAGGTAAAACTGTGGTTTCACAGAGATCACCGCCCCCTAGTGGTGAAACATTGACATTTCAAAAACGTAATGACGTCACGTGACTTTACAGGGTATCCGCGGGGTCTTGAAAAGTATTAAAGGTGATAAATCAATTTTGGGAAAATTAAGATCCTTAAAAAGTATTAAAAAGTCTTATCACGGCTTTATAAAGTCTTAAATTTTGAAAGTATTTTTTCTGAATTAGCTGTCCAACAGTTTGAGTCCCAAAAACATCGTAAAAGTGTGTGAATTTAGTCATTTTTATTTAAAAAAACGAAGAACTGAGGCACATGTCAGCATGATTGTTGTTGAGGGTGGAGCAAAGTTTTGTTTTTTAATAAACTTTGCTTTGATTTACTATCCCAGCCTATTTGATTTTTTTTTTTTTTATCAGAGTGGTCTATAGTCTTTATCACAAACTAAAACTGTTAAGTTAAAAGTATCACTGATGTAAATGGTTACAGCTTGAAGTGGCGGTGAGGTATTAAAAAATATTGAGAAGGTCTTGAGAAGGTCTTGAAAAGGTATTAAAATTAACTTCAAGATTCCTGCATATACCCTGCTTTAGCAGTCGCTCCGAATCACTGGTTCAGAACACAAATGATTCACAGAACGGTTCAAAATCACCACTAAAGTTCTGTATCGTATATATAGTTTGAGTTTGTGCAATCCATTCCCCACGTCATCATTGTCATGTGACCTGCCAGTTAAGTGAAGCAACGTGATTCACAATTCCTGTTTTATGGCCTCGTTGTGCAATTCTGAGTCAACTTTCACCAGGTCTTTAGACACAGTCGGTTACAGACAGTGCCTGATGTACAGAGAGAGAGAATCAAACACCATTGCTAGCATGAACTAGTTTATTGTAAATGATTCAATGCATTAATGTTGTAAATGATTCCTCCATGCTAACCAGTTACTTGTCAACATCCATGAACTTGTGCCAAGATGCAGAGAATGATGTCACCACCTCAGACAATCTCTGGGTTAAAAACGCAGTGACTTGTAAAATGCAAAGTATGAACAAATGAAACTAAAAATGAGAGATAAAATCCATAATAAAATATTGCACATGATCGTCTCGAGTCTTGTTTGCTTCTGCTCAGACACACTCCTCCTTCATCTTCTGGTTCAGGGCGTTCAGCACAAGGTTCAGGTCCGTGCTCTTGTTCAGCTTCAGGTACACGTCTTTCCTGATTGGGTGAATCGTGAGCCACGCTTGAGTCGACTCGGCCAATAGGCGAAGGTGCTTCTCCATCTCATCTAAAAAAAGAGAGAAAAACATGAATGAATGATCCACTAGCAACAACAAAAAAGCCCCATATTAAGAGCACTAGCTATGAGAAAACCTATTAAATATACAATAAATTTAATAAATAACAGCAGGCGAAGGTGCTTCCTCTCATCTAAAGAGAGAAATAAACAATATATGAATGATCCACTAGCATAAAAAATATATATTAAGAGCACTAGCTGTGAGAAAACCTACTGAACCATAAAAACAATTAAATATTTGTGATCTTTTATCATCACGATTAGCATATCGTGAACTCAAACTTGACTTTTTTGTGGATTGCAGCGTTTATTATACATTGTTTGTGCGGTAGGGCTGTCAAAATCAAAAGCTAAATTCAAATTTCTCTTAAATATTAGCAAAAATCAAATTATATTTGAATTCTAAAGGATTTATAGGAAAAAAAGTTCTGTATTGTCTCTTATGTCCACAAGCGAGCGCAAGCAAATATAAACCAAATCAAGAATCACATATTTTATTGAAAAAAGTAAATGCACTTAAACTTGTTCTTCAATAAAATATAATTTCCTTAATGTGCTTGCAAGGAAAATGAGGTTACAATAGTGCATTAAACTGTACGTGCATCAGTAACCTGAGGAAAGTCAAACATTGATTGTATGTCTCCTTTATCTGAGGTTATTATCGCATTAAAAAGCATTATTTGTGGGTAATTATGCAAAATATTTAAAAAATGTATTCAATATTGCCAATTTATTGCTAATGTGCTTTAATGTTTAACCAGGAAGTTTGTTTTGAAACGCTTTAATTTTGTACAAAATGGAACAAACTTCCCGGTTAAACATTAAAGCGCACTAGTGTAATAAATTATACAAAATATTTACATTTTATTCAATATTGCTTTAAAATAATGCTTTTTGGGGTCAAAAGTCGAGGTGCATAAGCTCAGATATCGGAGGCATACGAACAAATAAGATCCAAAAATATATATAAAACATGTCATGATTGGAAAACAAGTTTTTTTTATTTTTTTTTATTCAATATTTGGTGATAATATGGAGTAATGGGAGATTTAGAAATATTTTTTTGTAGGCCGGGAACACCACAAGTGGGTGGGAATTTATGACAAAATTTAAAATAAATAAAGTAGTCATACTCTGGCTTAGTAAAATCAGAACATTTTAGTCCAATGCGATAATGTTCACTAGCATCTTCAGGACAAAGAAAATCCCCAAATGACCCGAACACAACCAAATATTATAATATTTTAATAGAATATATATTTCAAATATCTTAAAATAATCTTAAAAGGGTCTTATTTTCTTTAAAAAAGATATTAAAACGGTCTTAAAGGGATAGTTCACCCAAAAATGAACATTGTCATCAATTACTCTCCCTCATGTCGTTCCAAACCCGTAAGACTTTCGCTCATCTTCAGAACACAAATGAAGATATTTGATGAAATCTGAGAGGTTTCTGGTCACTCCATTGACGGCAACATCATTGACACTTTCAAGGCCCAGAAAGGTAGTAAAGACGTCGTTGAAATAGACCATGTGACTCCAGTGGTCCAACATTCATGTCGTTCTCCTTCGCTGTCGGTTCACACTTCATCAAGTGTAGGAGAATGACGTGGAAGTGAAGAGATTGCAGAATAAAGTCGTTATTTTAGGGTTTTTTTGCGCACAAAGTATTCTCGTCGCTTCGTAACATTAATGTTGAACCACTGGAGTCACATGGGGCTTTTAACGATGTCTTTACTACCTTTCTGGGCCTTGAAAGTTGCCGTCTATGGAGGGACAGAAACCTCAGATTTCATCACAAATATCTTCATCTGTGTTCTGAAGAGGAGCGAAGGTCTTACGGGTCTTGAGGGAGAGTCATTACTGACAGAGTTTTCATGTTTGGGTGAATATCTCGGCTTTAATTTCTTTAAAAGGGTCTTAAAATGAAATGTTTTATAAATAACTCGAATCTAGCTGTGAAACGCTGCACTGACCGGGGCTGAGCGGAGACCGGTAGCTCGCGATCACGCGGTTGCAGGCGAGCTCCATGAGGAGGGCCGGCTTCTTCTCCGCTACGAACACGTTGCGCAGGATCCGGGCTAGCTCCGGGAGCCGTGACATCATCACCAGGCGCCGCTCCTGCTCCGGGTCCCTCGTCATCGCGGCCCGCAACTTCTGAGCCTCTTTAGCTCGAATCTGAAGAGGGACAGATGCGGATTAGCTTCTTGGGAAACACACTTGAACCATAGACTGTTAAAACAAGATGGACGACACCCCTTTACTCTCTTCCATTGGTGAAAAGTGAAGACACCAAAGATTTGAGACGTGATATCAAGGTCCCGCAGAAACGGTTAGTACAGTTTACTGTAGAATAACTCATGTCGGTGTGAAATAAACAGTTATGAAATGTAGAAATTAAAGCACAAGCTTCCGAATCTCTTCCTGAAAATCCCCAAAAAAGTCCGTTGGTGCTTCAGTGACTAGGTTTAGAGAAGCTGTCAATCACGACGTCACTTTCAACACTTACATCAGCGTGATAAAAACTACCTAAAATGACAGAAAACCTATTTGGAAAAAAATTATTTGAAGTGTAATTTGGTTGTTTAGTTTCCCTCGCGTCGGTACTGAAATTTCAAAAATGTGATGCTTTGTCTCGTCTCAGACGGCCAAAATCGTACAGTGTAGGGATGGCGAAAACTACACATTTTCTTGACCGACCACCGAGCCTCATTAGCCGGTTGAAACCGGTTAACCGATTAGTTTAAAATATGCTACGCTATTTGAAATAACAGCCATTTCGAGCCGCGCCTGCAATTTCGCAACTGTCGCATCTCTCTCTGCCTCACACACACACACACACACACTGCCCTGGCGCCGCGCTTCCACTCACGTCACTTTTTTTTAAATCCCCTACAGCGCGAAACATGAGTCCCGCAAACGCGGCGCCGAGGAGCTTGTATGTAATCGGAGGACAAATGGCTCCTTAGTTTTGAAATGTTTGGCACAAGGTGATCGCGTTAAAAATAAAGGCGTTAGTCTAGCGTTAGAAGCGCATTTGAAACATTGCCGCGGCTCATTTAAGAAAATGACAGCCCCGAAGAGATCAAATCTGCCTCTCTCTCAAACCTGCGTCTCTTCGGGGCTGTCATTTTCTTAAATGAGCCGCGGCAATGTTTCAAATGAGCTTCTAACGCTAGACTAACGCCTTTATTTTTAACGCGATCACCTTGTGCCAAACCATTTCAAAACTAAGGAGCCATTTGTCCTCCGATTACATACAAGCTAGGGGATTTAAAAAAAGTGACGTTGAGTGGAAGCGCGGCGCCGGGGCAGTGTGTGTGTGTGTGTGTGTGTGTGTGTGTGTGAGCGGGAGGCAGAGAGAGATGCGACAGTTGTTTGAGGTAGTGCTAACAATAATAAAGAAAGATGATCATCATCACCTTATCTGTTACCACTGAAATGTAATATATTTCTACTGTATTACTACTGTATTTAAGCACTGTATCACACAAGATGCAACTTACTGTGTCATTCTTTTTGGTGAAACATTCTTTTGGCCCCACACACTACGTTTCTTTACACGCTTCATCCTGTCGTCTGCCCTGGCTCTAACCGAGTGTTTTAGCCTGTAGCCTTTACTTTTCACAAACCTTGTTAGCGCGTGAACCCAAACGCTGTGACCTCGCGCCAAATGTTTTTATTGGTTTATTAACCTGTTAAGCTTCAAGCCCACTTTTGAAAAATCCCCAGAAATGACATACCCAAACAGATGCAGTTCATGAACCCTTTGCACTAAAAGCACAAGTATGATCTCATTTGAAAGCTGACACCTGGTTGTTTATTGTAAATGTAGAATGAATTATTGTCATAATGAAAAAAACAATTTTAAATAGCTTCAAAGTTTTGTAAAGTTATTAGAAATTTATTTTTTTTAAACATCTTCATGAAAATAAAATTGAAGTTGGCCCTGGAGCAATCTAGAAATGCACTGCAGCTAAAGCCACATGTCTGACCATTTTATATTTAAAATCTGAAAATGATAAGTATAAAACTCTGTATTTAGTTAAATGTTTTTCAAGATCATGTCAAATTACTTTATTTTGATTAGACTATTAGCAAACTGATGTTTAGTCATCTTCTGAGTCATCTATTCAGTCTATTGTCTCTATTGTTTATTGTTTTTGTCTCCCCTGTACACATTTACACCTCTCCGGACTGGTTATTATGGCTCTAAATATGCATTTCTTTTGTCTGCATTATAGCTACTAACGACTGGCTATTCACAGGCTATTCATAGGGTTTCAAACCCTAATTTCTTTTATCAAAATTCTCACTAAATATTTGAAACTGGTATCAAATGCACTGAAACATTTCAGTAAGCATTCCTATTTAGAAAAAAATCATAAAACAATAACTGCTCGTGGCAGGTGCGCCTGGGCTCGCTAGCATGTTAGCTTAGCACACCATCAATACACGACCATTTATGAGATTAAAATTATGTTTGTGCTCCAAACTTACTATATAACGCAAGTCTAGTGTTTTAAATAATCTTCTGTGATCTAACTTGGCTTCATATTAAAAAAAAATCCGACAGAAAATGTATTATTTAGTGTTCTGAACGATGATGAAATCTATATCGATTAGCATTACATTATAAATATAATCTATTATTATGAAATACCTGGCATGGCTTGAAGAACACAGGTAACTCAAATATCATTGCAATCATGTTTATTGTCTTCAAAACATCTTTATCTGCATGTTACAGCGATCTCTGTACTTTCTGTATCACTCAGTGACGTCCTGGAATGTCACATGACTATGGGTCTTCTTCATGATCCATATATGGACTTTTATTGGACATATAGCGCCCCCATGCTATTGGTATGAATGGAAAACACAGCACATCTCAATAAGAAGCGATCATTATGATTACATCGACGCATTTGGGTATAAATTCAATAAATATTATTCCTGTCTATAGAAATATGATGTGAATCTATGAGAATATATCAATATTTCTCCACATCTGCACATTGTTGAGCTAAAAGCCCTCAGGGACGTTGTTTTGTGAATCGCTGTCATGACGACAGAACGGAGTGTTTTTTATGAATGGACCAGCTGACGCTCATAATTAATATTAAAGGTATCGACTCATTTTTTTCATTTCATAACTCCTGACACAAATTAAGACATAACTGTCACTATAAGTTTCTCAGAATACAATAGTGGTCAAATACTGAATCTTGAGTCTTATATCTTTTTAATGATGTATAGTTTGTCAAGGTATAACATTAAATCTGATAGTATATTTGAACTAAATAAAATAAAAAACGCTTCAGTGCGCCGACGCTCTGGAGAAGGTTAAGAGGTTAAGTACAAACAGGCGAGTTATGAAAAATTGAGTGTGAGGGATTTGTTCACTTCACACAAAAATATCTTGGAATGAGATGGCGAACTGTAGTAGCGTTTAGTCCACTGTCTATAATAGCCTAATTTAGAGATCACCTTTTTTTTTTTTTACCGACAACTTTGATCGGCTAACGTTGAGACGTCAACCATCGGTCAAACGGTCATCGGTTAGCATCCCTAGAACAGTGTGAACCCGGCTTTAGCTTTAGGAATCTGCACGTTCGAGTGTGTTTTCAGGGACTCACCCTCTCCAGCAGGGACTGAGAAACTCCTCTGAGCGCGCCGGGTGTTTCTGCTGGTTTCTCTGCGGCCTCGGGCTCTTCGGCACACACGCTCTCTGCGGTCTTCAAGGCCATGTTAGCCAACGCTTTCTCCATCTGGAACGAGAAAAGGAAATAACTCAGTGATGTGATGATCGGTTTAATTGACAGATCTTGTTTTTGAACACAGGGTTCGTACAAATACTGTAAAAATAAATGACAGGACTTTATGGACACCGGCCCGAGGGGGACAACGAGCTCTAGTGCGACTCGACCGAACTGCACGAGGCAGGTGTGAAAGCACTCTCGCTGAGCCGTATAGTCGAGGCGCTCGCTCACCTTGGGTGTCATGAGCGCTCGAGCTCGGTCCAACACCTCCTGAGCCGAGCTCAGCTTCTCAGTTTGAGGGGGTTGAGGCAAATCCCTGGGCTTGACGTTGGGAACCTCGTCCACATTGAACCTCGGATGCCAGCGGGTCAGTTTGTCATCGGGGACGACGATGGGAGGGTTTAGGGAAGCCAGGAACGTCTGGATCCAACATAAGACAACACATGATTGGAATTGGCAAAAAACTTAATATCCAAAACTCATCACAGGGTTCCCACACTTTAGTTAACCTTTCAAATACTTTCAGGTCCACGACACTCAAATTCAAGGACTAATGGGGAGACACATTTCAATGGAGAGCAAGGTTACCTTGTAAGATACACTACCGTTCAAAAGTTTGGGGTCGGTACGATTTTAAATACTTTTAAAAGAATTCTCTTCTGCTAACCATGGCTGCGCTTATTTGATTAAAAATACAACAAAAATCAGTTATAGTATTAAATATTATTCCAGTGTAAATCAGCTGTTTTCTGTGTGAATATATAGTAAAGTGTAATTTATTCCTGTGATCAAAGCTGAATTTTCAGCATCACCAGTGTCAGTGTCTTCAGTGTCAAATGATCCTTCACAAATCAGTATAATATGAGGATTTGATGCTCAAGAAACATTTATTATTATTATCAATGTTGAAACAGTTGTTGGTCTGTCAGTTGTACAGTTTTTTTTTTTTTTGGATTCTTTGATGAATAGGGTTAGGGTTAGAATCTTTTGTAACATTATAAATGTCTTTACCGTCACTTTCGATCAAATTATAAATTTCCTCCAAAAAATAAAAATAAAATTCTCACTGACCCCAAACTTTTGAACGGTAGTGTACATGGTTACCGTTTTTTTTTGCAACTTTTTTTTGCATTGATTTTTGGCCATATGACAGATCTGATATTCTATTTGTCTCATTTCTTTTTTGCATAAAACTGAAGAATATTTGGTACATCCTATACCGTATTCTAAAATGATCTGATATTAACTTTTGCATGAAACATTGAGGTACCTTCAACGTAGTTTAATGCGAAAACACTTAACGTAACGCGTAAATGCGCGTAACTAACGTGGCTAAAATCAAGCAAGCTAGTGCGCATAGGCCACAAAGTGCTGGCGAAATAACACATTAGCGGACCGGACGGATTAATATGGATTTTTTTCAATAAAACTTCTCGCACAAAATAAACAAGCACTTTCAAGGGCCTGTATCTATACATGTTTATTTTAAAAAACTTTCCAGGGCCTTGAATTATTTTTATTTTTTTCAGATTCACAAACTTTCAAGGACCCGTGGGAACCCGGTCATGATTGGAATTTACAAAAAAAACAATATCCAAAACTCCTGCGAGTAAACCAGCTCACCTTGTGGTGTCCCTTCACGATCTCAACAAGGTTTTGGTGAAAAATGCGCCTTCTTTCCAAGAGACGAGAGACCGACAACACTGGACGGGTGCCGTTAAACTCTGGGGAAAGAGACACTTTATTAAAATAAATAAACTGATTTATTAACTTAAACATGTGTGAGGGCTGCATGATTTGGGTAAAAAAAAAAAGTTGGTTCTTTTTGTAAAGACCAGTTCTGAATAGGATGATCCTTTTTATTTTACCTTAAAATTACTTATTTTGATTTTAAAAAAGCACCTGCTGTAGCATCTTTGTTTTACTCGTTGCATTTTGGAATCATTTATTTAGTTTCACTCACTGGAATAATTTATTTAGTTTCACTCACTGGTAAGACCTTTTTTCTTTTCACCGTATTTAAAAACAAAAACAAATGCTGATTAAATAGCCAAACATCGTTGTTTGGATAGTTTAATTCGTGTTGATTATGTTGTGAAATATGCAGTAGTTGCCTTTAATTTCACATGTTTACAGTTAATGCTTTTATTTAAGGCCATTTTTATGTAGTTTCAAGTTCAACCCAATTTAAAACAAATGCTAATGTCAGTACCATCCATGTTTGTATTAGATGAGCTTTACTGACGTTAATTTCAGATTGTTCAGTTATTGTTTTCAACCGCCAAAAGCCAGTTTGGCCTGTTAAATACCAAATAAACATCTTGTTTATGTATACTTTCATTCCTTCTTGTCTGTATCGGCCAGTTTGCGTGTTAATAATTTAATGCGATAGTCAGTGTTAATGTTCCTCACCTTCTTCAATGAGCGGCTCCACGGTGAGCTGATAGCTGGACCTCTTCACAGCGGCGCTGAACGAGGGGATGTTCTTCTCCTGGCGAAAGGTGTAGGCAGAAGGGTACACCTCCTTTATCTGCCCCAGGTGGCTCTCCTCAAAACGCCTGCGAGGAAAGCAGAACTAGGGTTACCCTGTGTGCAATTCAGCAGCAGCGCTTCATACAGCCTCTTCAACGAGTGTAAATCACTCGCATATGCGACTAAATCTTCACTCCGGGCGACTAAATGTCTATCATTAGCCATTGGCTAGTCATTTTTCCGATTTTACTCGCCATTGTGTGTGTAAAGGCTAAGTATAAGTTTAGCATACATGTATAGATAGACTATTTCAATGTAGCTCAATGGACGGATGCACAGCGTATCGTAAACTCTTGTGAAGGCGTGAGTGAGTGACATGTAAACGGTATTTTGTTGCATTTTTCTGTAAAAATAACGTTGTTCGTTTGGAATTATTCAGCTTTTAAGAGCTAGCAGAAGACATGGTGGTTTCTCCGGTGGTGGGCGGAGCTAATGCACAAACGACAATCTCATTGGCTGGAGCTCATCCCTGTTTTGATTTCAGCAAATCAGTTTGCGTGAACGCTGAAAACGTGATTAATATTCATGAACCCAGCAGCTCATCAATTTTTGTATATATAAATATAAGTGCTGGGCAACGATGAATCGGGATTAATTGCATCCAAAATAAGTTTGTTTACATGATATATGTGTACTGTGTATAATTATTTTGTCCGGCAAGTAACCTAAATAAATGACTAGCCAATGGTGATTCTATTGCCACGGTGTGTGTAGAGGGTTGACTCTTACTTGTGCATCATGTCTTGGACCCCTTGCTTGACCTTGGCGAACGTGACCGTCTCGGAGCGGTTGAACAGCATCCCGACGATGGTCTCCGTACTGCGAAACATCTCGGACAGGAGTCTGTAGTGGTAGGGCAGGGTGAGCCCGGGCGGGACGTCCCGAGCGAGGGTGTGGAAGCGCTGATAAGCTGGAAGCTTCTCTCTGAAACACACACAACTTCAGCAACAAAACACACAAAGCATCTCTGAGGTGTAGAGTTTATTAAAACATGAGGGTTAGTACATGACAATTTAAATTTTTTGGGTGAACCATCGCTTTAATCAACAAATAGTAGGGGTGGGAATCTTTTGTAATCCCTCAAATTGATTCGATTTAAAATCTGTGATCAAATCTATGCATATATCAAATTGAAATTTGAGTCAAAATCGAGAATTGAGCAGCGGCTACTGTTAGTCCCAATCGAGCTGGAGATATTTAGTTTAAATAATACACACCTCAATACATTTTTGGGTGAACTATTGCTTTAAATCAACAAATAGGTTGTGGCATTTCAGGGCTCGACTTCAACGCTTGTCCGGGAGAGGTTTCTGTGCCTCCATAGAAGGTAACGTCATGCAACTTTCAAGGCCCAGAAAAGTAGTAAAGACATCTTTAAAACAGTCCATGTGACTCCAGTGGTTCAAATGTAACATTATGAAGTGACGAGAATACTTTTTGTGCACAAAGAAACCCCCAAATAACGACTGTTTTCAACAATCTCTTCACTTCCACGTCAGTCAGTGTCCTACGCTGGTGACGAAGTGTAAACCGTGCAGCACTTGTTAAATGTCATTGCAAGCTTTTATGAAAGTTGAATATATATTTTTTTTAAAGCAGCACTTCCTGGTTATACGTCAGAACGCCGGCTCACTATTGGCCGGGTCCTGTATGTGTCGATGAACAAAGGTTTTACAGGTTTGGATTTTAGGGGGAAATGACACTTTAATGCCGAGCCCTGCATTGGGTAAACAAACACACAGGCATCGGCCAGCAAACCTCAGTAGATTTACCAAATTTTTTATATCGGTGCATCCCAATTGATAAGGTAAAAAAAAAAAATTAAATAAATAATTCCCTCATAAAAGTTAAACACCCTGGGTTAAATATCAACAATATGCAGATTTATTATCTGTGAGGTAGTGCTAACAATAATAAAGAAAGATGATGATCATCATCACCTTATCTGTTACCACTGAAATGTAATATATTTCTATATTATAGAAATATATATATTTCCCCCCCCCCCAGACAAGTGAATAAAGCCCAAGTACGAGACTAGGCTTAAGATCCTGGCACACTGAGTCCGAAATTTTCATATGGGTTTTTTCGTATTGGTCACTCGATGGCTCTGAATTGTCAAAACGCCATTCAAAATGCTTGTTACGGTTGCGAAAAACGCAGAAAATCGAACCCGATCCGAATTTTTATATGACGGACGAAAGTTTCGGAGGCAGTGTGCAAACGTGATTGACAAAACACGGTCGTATTTATTTTTTAACATGCAAAAAAAACCTCACCTTTCCTCTGGTTCAGGCCTAGCCTGCGCCTCCGTAGCGTTAGCATCCGTCGCAACTCGCTCGGCCTTTCTCTGCTGAACCTTTGCGGAGATCTCGCGTGCAGCGTCGAGCCTCGCTTTCAGCTCCGCTAGTGTCGAAACGGGAGCGGGCGAGGGGTTCGCTACGGCTTCGGACTGTCCTTTCAGTTTCTGCAGCTTCGACTTCAGCGCCGACACGTCCTCTCGAGAAAACGTCTTCTGAAAGAACACAAGCGGTGTGATTAGCGAAGCTCGAGAACACCGGGAGGTTCCTGAAGACCCCCGCGTGTTCGTTACCTTGCTCCGGCTCGTCCGCGTCGGCCTATCGTCTCCACCAGGGGAGATATTTGCATTGTGATTAACAGTATTTTTTGAGTCTTTGCTGGCGGTTTGTTGAGGAGCCTGAGCGATGCCGTTGGACAAAGGCTCAATGCGCTACATCAAGATAAGACAGGTTGGATTAGCAGTCATTAAAACCACATCAATACACAAATGCATTCACAGAACAGTAAACCAATGTAGCCTAGTCTACTTCACCTAACATACTTGAACTAAAAATATACATTAGCACAACATGCTAATGAAATTAAAAAATCTATTAACTTAGATTATACTTAAAAACTTGCATAACTTGATATTCACAAAATGGTAAATTATTCAGAATTCAATTGTTTAATCTTTAAAATTTTCCATTCTCAAAACTTTTGTGGAATGGCACAGACCGGCGACTATATAAACGGAGAGGCTGCGCATCAACAATTTCTTATAATTTAACTGATTTAATTAACTTTTCACACATTTATGAAACCCTGAACTAGTGTTTAATCATGTTTTTTTTGTACTGTTCCTGTTCAAATAAACAAATAAAAACTTTAATAATTCTCTCGTGTTTATTTTTTATCAATATTGGTACAATATTGTACCATTCACATCACATCATTATAAACAAATTACATTAAAAGTAATATAAAAGTACTTTTAAAAAAGTAGTCGGATTACATTCTTTTTATAGAAAAAGTTACGTTAGATTAAGATAAATTAATAGATTAAGTTACGTTACTAACTACCATTTATAATCATGTATAATTTGCATTTAGTAATGCAATACAATTTGTAAGTAATGTACCCAGCAATATTTATCTTTTCGGTGGATTACTGAATAAAAGAAAAATCCGATTAGCTTTTTTTTTGGACGATTGAAGCGAAATACTATTCTATAGAAAATGTTAAATTAATTATTATCCGTTTAAAGTTAAGCAATATCAGTTTGTAATGAGTCTAACGCATTGACTGTAAAAAAAGTCTAAAGTAACGTTAATACATTATGGCCATTTTAAATGAATGTACACATTCGGCATTTGCGTCGCGTTTTACCAACAATGTGTGTAATGGATTACGTCACTAACAATTTTTTTAATTCAATTCACATTTATTTTTTAATTTAATTTATTTTATAATCAAGGATAATTTGTATTCAATAATGAACTACAATTTATAAGTAATCTACCCAGCAACCTCGTTTAATCCCATTAGCTTTGTTTGTTTGTTTTTTAGACGAATGAAGCGAAATACTTAAAATTCTATAAAAAGTTTAAAATTAAGAATGATCAGTTTAAAATTAAGCAGTTTTTTAAAGTAATGTGCCAAAAAAAGTAGTACATTAGAGACATTTTTAAATGGATGTAACGTTGTTTATGCGTCCACGTCGCGTTTACTGAGCGTCGCGCTTTCAAGATAGCGTTTCAAACACACATTCTGTTTTGAACGCAACATTTAGCGATGGATACCTGCTCTTTATCGTCATGTTTCAGCAGATCGAGCCTCTTCCTCGCGGTCTTCGGAACCGTGCGGTCCTGTGGGGAAGTTCTGCCGAGTCTCAGGCGCTTCTTGGCGCTGCTGTGCTGTTCGGTTGTGGACGGGAAAACCACCGAACACACGTCGAACTCCGCCAATGTCCGTTTAGGGGTTCGGGGACTCGCCGTTAAGCTCACACTACTCACATCTGTCGCGGTTTCTACCGTGTCTGCTGACAGAACCTCATCGATGACTTTGAGGAACTCCTGATGAACGTGTTTCTGCGGTTCTGGTGTTGCGGGAACGCGCGAAGACCGTGTGGCTCTGGACGATGATCTTGGTTTAGCGAAAACCGCCGAGTCTGAAACGTCCACGGGCAGTTTTTGTCCCTTCGACCGGCCAGATCGACCAACACCACCCTTCTTATTCTGTGCAAAATAATCGGTAACCCGCGCTTGAGCCATTCTTCGGTACGAATGAGATCCGTGGCGTGAAGCAATTGTTATTATCCCACAGGAAGTTCCTCTCAGCGTCTTCTTCCTAGACTAACTTTCGCGCGAAATCGGATCACGTGACTTATGTAGGCAGAGCCTGGCTTTTAACCACGCCCCTAACCCGCTGATCAAACACTCGCAAAACTGACTGTAAACATGATAATATTGGGTATCATATCCACAATAAATAATAAACACTTTACGTTTACTAATTTGATTTGGCTCCTTGTGTTATTTTTATATTAAAAATATATTTTATTCTACTTTTTACCACGTTTAGCAGTCATTTTGGTGGTTGGGTCTTGGATTGATGGGATTATGTTGGCTCTATTGTATTGTAAATTTGCATTTCTTAGGATAAATCAATCATTTTAAATTAGTAACAATGTTAATCATTTAACAGCAAGTGTGACTGTCAGCTGCAAAATAGTATGCACATATTCATCATTAATTGCTTTTAAATGTACTTTCAGCTGGAAATTCTCGATCCAAGAAAAAAAAAGTGGATTAAAGGGATATTCACCCCCAAAAAAAGAACCTTCTGTCATCTTTTACTCACCCCCAAGTTGTTCCAGACCACAAAATAAGATATTTTGCAGAATATGGTTAACCAAACAGTCCTGAGGCACCATTGACTTTCATAGTTTGGAAAAAAACAATAAAATTAAAACTTTACTCTCGTCTAATGCAAAACAAGACTGCTCGTTACCCAAAGTCAGCACTAGATGGAGCCAACATAAAGGGTTACATATATATATATATATATATATATATATATATATATATATATATATATATATATATATATATATATATATATATATATATATATATATATATATATATATATATATATATATATTTACTACAGTCTATGGGTTACACACAAGCCTGTTAGTGGTGACAATTAAACAATTTGTTTCTTTTCAACGAATAAAATCCGAATATATCAGTTTTTCTACACTGAACTGACACGCGCGGAATAAATAACGGTCACATTTATGGCACGCGCACGTTACACTTCTGCACATCCTCAGTAACGTAACCACCACCACATCGTTTTATTCACAATCACACATGATGAACACGTGTAGGCTATGAATGGCGTGTGTGAACACAAGTTATGTGTTTAATACGGTTTATTTAATTGTTATGAATTTTGGCTTGTCTGTACAATCTAAAAAAAATTACTGGGTTGTTTCAACCCATGTTTGGCTCAAATATAGACAGACCGTTGGGTTTAAAAGTTTAATTTAAAAAATGTAAATCAACGGTTAAAACTTTTAAACCCAACGGTTGGTTTTGTCTACATTTGACCCAAACATGGGTTGAAGACAGAGCTTGTAAAAAATAACCAAAGGTATGAAATAACACGAAAAGTGTGTATAACAGGTTTTCCTCAGCTTTTGGAAGTTGAAAAGCCGCAATTCTGCGAGTGACACTCGAGTGGCTCCTCAGGGAGCGCGCGCGTCGGGTTTCTCAGCTGAAAGTGACGTTACTCGTTTGGCACAAGTTATCTATCGTCAGAGTGGGAGTTTCTTTCAACTAACTGTTGGGACGCATCTCGGACTAAACTAAACTCTCCTTATGAGTTTTATGACACTGTATTATCCAGTTTGTGGACTTATTCTGGTGAAGTCGGAGCTGATTCGTTTCAGAACGGAAGAAAGACTGAAGAAAGTTGAACAAACACCGAGGCGGTGAATCACATTTTCCATGAAGATGTACAATGAATAATCGCCTCTCATAAAGCCGTTTTTTTTAGTTTTCAATCGAAAAACTAGTCGTGTTTACACATTATTCGTTCATTTGAGTGTTTAAGAACGCTTTACAGACAACGTTGGGAGTTAGTGATGTTTTAATAGTTCGATGGTCTACAGTTCTAGTCGTTTAATCGTTCAGAAACTACGTTTTAATGTTATTAAATTGGTGTAGAATATCGAAAGGCTTTATTTTCGCCATGTAGCTTGTTTTCCACGCTTCTGGGAGATGTGGATTTGTGTATTGGGAGGAATGTGAGTGGAAGTGTTTCTCATGGAGCTTCAGGTGTTGTGTGGATTGATCTACTGCTGTTTGCTGCCCGTCTTTCTACTGGCAGGTAAGACATAAACATGGATAAATACAGTCAAACAAATCTTGTTTTTATTAAACACCTAATGACATTTGCTTTCCAACTATTGCTGTAAGTATTGAGCGTCAACAAACAAGAGGAAAAAGTAGGAATCTGTTTTAAAACTCCAATGACAAGTTTTTAAAAATGCGTTTCCAATCGTGTTGGTTTCTTACTTTTAAAACTGTAAACAAAGTAACAAACAACATAATTCAAAAGCTCCAGAAATATCACGTGGTCTATCCATGAAACTTTTGAACCATTCCTTACACTTTGAAAACACTTATACTTATATTAAATAATATTTTTATGTTTAAAAAAATAACTAAAATGTGTATACTGGACACATATAAGTGCTGTCAAAAAGATTAATCGCGATTAATCACATATAACACGAAGGTTTGTATAGCCTGTGTGTGTGTGTGTGTGTGTGTGTGTGTGTGTGTGTGTGTGTGTGTTACACTGTAAAATGTTGCTGCCTTGCATTTTTAAGTAGTCAGCTTGGATGTGTAAGTCATTTTAAATTAAATTACATTCAACAGACTTAAACAATTAGTTACATCTTGTATAACTTATAAAAGAGTTGAAAATTGCCTTACTTATTTTGACGAGTTAAAGCAATGTAAAAACATACATTGTCATAATATTTATATATATATATTTATATAAACATACCATGTATACATACTGTCCAATAAACAAAGTCGCAGTTTGGATTTAAATAGGCAAATGCTTAAAAGAGTCTATGATGGGATCATTATTGCAGTGATTTTTATGTTTCTATCGTGATATATGTTTGGCACCAGTTCTTCTAACTCTAATTGATGGAGTGTGTAGCTTTTCATTTCTTAAACATCCATGTATGAAGAACATCATGGCCATATTCCAGGATGACAAAGCCAAGATTTATCAGACTCAAACTGTGAACGAATGGTTGTGAGGAGCATGAAGAGTCATTTCCACACATGAATCGGCTCCTTAAACTCATTGAAAGTCTTTGGGATGTTCTGGAGGAGGCTTTACAGAGGGCTGGACTCTTGCATTGGCAATACAAAATTGATGCACATCTTGATGGAAATAAATGGTGCATCGGTTTTTGTGTGTATATGACGTCAACTCTGGAATCACCGGAGTTTCACTTCATTGCTCGAATGATTCCCTCACCTTCCCTCAGGTGTTTGCTTAACAGACACGCCCGAACGGCACATTTCCTCCGGGCCCAAACTTAAACTAAACTTATTTCAGCATGATCATGCATTCCTGCAACTCACAGCTGTTTTCCTTCTTCTCAGACCTGTTTTCCCTCACAGTTCTTTCTCTGCATCATTTACAGAGCTCACATACTTTCATGCTTGTGTTGTTTTTAACCGTCACCTCCCACCGAGAGTTCAATTATGAGCTTTTCACGCTTGAAGTTGTTAACCTAGGGTCATAGTTCTTACTGGGTTGCTAATTAATCCCGTCGTTTCAAACTGGGCATGTGTAAAACCTTGGTTAACATTCTCAGTTCCTGATTTACAACGTTCATAACATTAAATGGCATGTAACCTGTTTTACTTACTCATTGTGGGGAACAATATGGACTTGAGTTATGGGTCTTGTCCATTGGTTTCATGTCGGCCCTATATCTGAATTAGCTCGTATAAATCTGAACATTGGCTTCACTATGAAAACAATATGTGTTATGAAATTGGCTGAAAATATCATACATGTTTGATCTCCTCCGACTGGATGAATCATTCTGAAGCTAAAATAAATCAGTGTCTGCATTTTTTGTTGTTGTGAAATCTGTCAACACCGACGGCCCAAAACTCAAAAATGGTTTTGATTTTTAGCAACTTGCATTAAATCAGGACGAAAGTCTTGTAGAGTATTCCAGTTTTTAGGCTCACAATGTTTTTGGCAAACCCTGATCAATTCCCAATGGATAAATCAAATCCTACTCTTCAGTTTTACTTTTGGAAAAGCATCTAAAGGAAGAGAAATGGGATGTGAATGTCTTTTTATGATTATTTTACTGGGATGCTAAAACTAAACGGTAGCAATGCATGATATATCGGCTACCATAATATCGGTATCGGCCGATATATGTTCATTTTTTAATGTTATCGGCCTGATAAAAAGATTTGGCCGATATCAGGGTGGCCGCGGGTCCTTAAAAAGTCTTAAAATGTCTTAAACTTTTCCCAATAAAAGGCCTTAAAAAGTATTAAAATGTCTTAAATAAAGTTTTCCTAATAAAAGGCCTTAAAAAGTATTAAAATGTCTTAAATTCAGATTCGATGGGCCTTAAATATTTCTGGTCACATTACCGCTAACATTTCTCCAGTGTGACGGACCCAATGTCCGTCAAATAACCAGTGAAGCATCGAATCGCAAGAATGATTATGATTTATTACATAAACAGCGATTGATAATGATGATGTATTTCTGGTAGTGCTGTTGAGACTCGCCCGTCTCTGTGAGAGAGTTTATAGTGAGAAATCAAAACAAACGAGCATAACCGCACACATAAAAAAAATCACAGAAGAAACATACTGAGGTAAAAATTCAAAATGTTGAGTTTTTTTATTTACATATGATATAGTTAAGTAACATAACATTACGGGAGCTATTTTGCTGAATATTCTCACGATTGCAAATGTAACATTGATTTTAGTTCAATAAACAAGTAGTTAATATTAAATTACTTCACTGACTCAGACTTAGGTAACTTCACTGAAATTACTTCACTTAAATATTACATATACGTATGTCATATAATGTGTATATCCATCACAGGTTTGGTCTTAAATTTCATTCAAAGTGGCATTAAAAAGATCTTAAAGTCTTAAATTTAACTTGTTTATATCTGTAGACACCCTGGATGTATTAAAGCCGATAAATAATGGATTATTTCCTTCAGCTGAGACGCTTCAGATGCGCACTGTTCAACATGATGGTTTTGAGTTGCTTTAAATATGATTGGAATCACTTCAAAAAAGGAAAGTAAAAGTAAAAGCGCAAGTCTGTCATATCGGCTACATAAATTAATTATGATGCATTATATAATTGTGTGCTTGAAACATGGATTTTCATGGTGAGACTTTTGTTTTTGTAATCAGGCTCTCAAAAATTATCTAAAAATTTGGATTTCGATTTATCGGCCAATATATCGGTTATCGGCTTTCAAATGTAAAGAATTATCGGTTATCGGTATCGGCCAAAAATGTTCATATCGGTGCAAACCCTACTAAACCTCATGTGCATGGATATTTAATTAGGCAAGCATTGTTTACGTTAGAATTGGATGAAATAATTTGCCACATTGTTTCACCTTTAATAGTAACATATTTAGTTTAGTGAAGCCAGAGTTAACAGCTGTGCTAAAAGTATGAAACCCTGAAATTAACATTATAGCACAGGATTGAGCGTAGAGTGTGAAAAGCCTCTGCCAGATCGGTTTCTATATTTAACATTTCTCCCTTTACTGTAAAAGCAACAAACCTGTTGAATGTTATAGGCTGAATTCCTGGTGTTTCATAAACAGAACGTGTTAAAGGCAAGTAAAGATATCTTGCTGACAGGATATATGGTTTGAACATGTGGTTTCTTATGTAGCAAACGTCTCGGGTTCTCCTCAGACTCGCGCATGCGGTCTGCCACATTTGTTGAGCTTTTCACAAGGAAACTGTTCTCACCTGCATGTAAACAATAATCTTTTATTTCACCCCTAGTAAAAACCAGCTAGAATCCCAGTAAGCAATTTTGCATTTAAAAGACTACAGATTGACCATGTCATGAAATGACAATATCTTGTAGATATTATTGACATTGGTAACATGATGGGATATCAAAACTACTGTACAATGAATCAGTTTTGACTGAGTTTTGATAAGAAATGAAACCAAACACCTTGTAATCTCTGTTGACTTTGCTAACATGATGGAATATCATACATCTCGCAAGTTATTTTGGCAAAAACGACATGTAACCAAACTCAGGGTTATTTTGTTTAGAAGTGGGTTACTCATAGCCAGATTATACCGGGTCTATAGTTAACCGAGACGGTGAAATGACAGCTATTGCATGCTGGGATGGATTTTATTTGCATTTTCTTAGACTGCAAAAAGTAGGGCAACCACACGACCTTGGGTGTGTAAGCAGCGCAAGACACCACCACCACATGCTGTCACAATACTATAAGCCTCAATGAAACTGGTAAACTGGGAAACTGTGCATCACCCAAAGACGGCTCACTTTGAACCTTTTATTCCCACTATTCCCAAGAGATCGGTGCAGTTGTGCTGCCAGATCTGAAAGCGAGAAGGACAACCACAAACAAATTCAAATCCTTGTTCATATACACTCACCGGCCACTTTATTAGGTACACCTGTCCAACTGCTCGTTAACACTTAATTTCTAAGCAGCCAATCACATGGCGGCAACTCAGTGCATTTAGGCATGTAGACATGGTCAAGACAATCTCCTGCAGTTCAAACCGAGCATCAGTATGGGGAAGAAAGTTGATTTGAGTGACTTTGAACGTGGCATGATTGTTGGTGCCAGAAGGGCTGGTCTGAGTATTTCAGAAACTGCTAATCTACTGGGATTTTCACGCACAACCATCTCTAGGGTTTACAGAGAATGGTCCGAAAAAGAAAAAACATCCAGTGAGCGGCAGTTCTGTGGGCGGAAATGCCTTGTTGATGCCAGAGGTCAGAGGAGAATGGCCAGACTGGTTCGAGCTGATAGAAGGGCAACAGTGACTGAAATAACCACTCGTTACAACCGAGGTATGCAGCAAAGCATTTGTGAAGCCACAACACGCACAACCTTGAGGCGGATGGGCTACAACAGCAGAAGACTCCACCGGGTACCACTCATCTCCACTACAAATAGGAAAAAGAGGCTACAATTTGCAAGAGCTCACCAAAATTGAACAGTTGAAGACTGGAAAAATGTTGCCTGGTCTGATGAGTCTCGATTTCTGTTGAGACATTCAGATGTTAGAGTCAGAATTTGGCGTAAACAGAATGAGAACATGGAACCATCATGCCTTGTTACCACTGTGCAGGCTGGTGGTGGTGGTGTAATGGTGTGGGGGATGTTTTCCTGGCACACTTTAGGCCCCTTAGTGCCAATTGGGCATCGTTTAAATGCCACGGCCTACCTGAGCATTGTTTCTGACCATGTCCATCCCTTTATGGCCACCATGTACCCATCCTCTGATGGCTACTTCCACCATGTCACAAAGCTCTAATCATTTCAAATTGGTTTCTTGAACATGACAATGAGTTCACTGTACTAAAATGGCCTCCACAGTCACCAGATCTCAACCCAATAGAGCATCTTTGGGATGTGGTGGAACGGGAGATTCGCATCATGGATGTGCAGCCGACAAATCTGCGGCAACTGTGTGATGCCATATGTCAATATGGACCAAACTCCCTGAGGAATGCTTCCAGCACCTTGTTGAATCTATGCCACGAAGAATTGAGGCAGTTCTGAAGGCAAAAGGGGGTCCAACCCGTTACTAGCATGGGGTACCTAATAAAGTGGCCGGTGAGTGTAGAGCGGTTTTAGTCCCGGTGGATTTAGGAAAGGGGAAATTATTAGAGATTATTAGAGATTAGGGATGTGCGACGTGGCCAAAAAATGTATCACAAATCACAAAAAAAAATTTCATATCAGTCCATATCGATAATTATCATGATAAATGTCAAATCTTTATTTCTTTCAAGTTTAAAGGCAAATTTTCCAGTTGTCATGGGATATCAAAACTGTAATGAATCAGTTTTGACTATAAGTGGGCTAGAATATGTCAAAGAAATGAAACCAAACACCTTGTAATCTCTGTTGACTTTGCTAACATGATGGAATATCACACATCTCGCAAGTTATTTAGGCAAAAACGACATGTAACCAAATTCAAGGTTATTTTGTGGCGCTACGTCATCCAAGGTGTTCATGTCTTTTTTTCTTCAGTGGAAAAGAAATGAAGGTTTTTGAGGAACACACTCCAGGTGTTTCTCCATATAGTGACTTCAATGGGGTCCAACGGGTCGAAGGTCCAGATGTGAGTTTCAGTGCAGCTTCAAAGTCTCGACACGATCCAGCCGAGGAATAAGGGTGCTTTCACACCTGCCTCATTTAGTTTGGTTGAGTCGCACTTGAGTTCGTTGTCCCCCTCGGTCCGGTTCGTTTGGGCCGGTGTGAATGCAGCGATCACACTCGGGTGCGCACCAAAAGCGGATCAAACAAGCGTCGAGTTGGTCTCGGTATGCTTTCAAACGAACTCTGGAGCGGTTCGTTTGTGGCGAGAACGTGATCCGACCTCGAACAGACCCGACTGCCAAAGAACTGCGCATTTCTGGACTAAACCAGCTGCCGTAATCAAACAAAACTATTATTTAGGCCTCGTTTACACTGTCAGTGAAATGTGACCCAATTCCGATTTTTTACTCGTATGCGACACAGATCGGATGTGTTCTATGACAGTGTAAACAGGAAAAAAACGCATGCATTCGGATATTTCGAGATCGGTTTCAGGCCTCGTTCATATGTGGAAATAAATCAGATGTAAATCGGATATGTGCCAATGCGACTGTCATGTAAACAGGCAGATCGGATTTTCCGAGGCGTTAGGCTTCGTCTCCGCGGTTTAATGACGAGAGAAACCCCGCCGCGCATCTGCGGATGGACGGATGGCCCGACGAAACATTGTGTCGTCGTAGGAGAGGATTGTGGACACACGTTGACACAACATATCAAAGGTTGGCTTGCTCATCCTAAAATTTCGGACCCACTGCTCCTCTTTAAAGCCCGCCACGATCTCATGAAAGTGCGTTTATTGCACGATTTTTTTTTCCACGTGGCATTTACGCCAAAAATAGTTTTTGCGTGCATGATACGCACTTTATGGCGTTTAATACGCACGTTTACAGTGCGTATCATATGCAAGCAAAAACTATTTTTGGCGTATAAATGGCATGAGAAATAAAATTTGTGCTATAGATACTCACTTTTATGAGATCGTGTTGTATGTCCTGAGATCTCGCTGCGCGTTCGTCCATCTGAGCAAGAAGACCCCTTTAAACATGCGCCATGTTTCAGTCAAGTGTAAACACATGACTCGGATAAGGGTCACAATTTAAAGAACGTGTAAACGGACGGTAAAAAAAAATCGGATATAGGCAACAAATCAGAATTGGGCATCAAGACCTGCTGTGTAAACGAGGCCTTAGATTGCCAATAGCGCTCCCTTTAAGCCACGACTGACTCCCGCGTTCTGCACTCACTGAAACTCCTCATCAACACCGCAGTTGTCCGCACTGCACAGAGAGTCTCTCATTTATATCGCGTCTAGACTCTGTTTATGAGGGGATTTGTGAAAGGATAAAGCTCGTGCTGATTCTGAACATACATTGAGGGAATTCTCCGCATGGCAGCCAGATTTTCCCGCACATTAATTCTGACCAATCGAAGTGCAGTTATGGAAATACGTTTAAGACACTTCTGGCCAACGAGTGATGTGGATGTGGTCACGTGACTGCATTTTGGGTCGTTTCATCAACTGATTCGGACCAGAGCAATCAGTGTAGTGTGAAAACGAACCAAAACCCCTGAAAATGATACAAAGTATAATTTTTCGCCCTTAATCCGGACCAAACGAACCGAACTACAGATGTGAAAGCACCCTAAGAGTCTTATCTAGACAAACCATCCGCCATTTTATAACAATTATAAACATTTATATACTTTTTAAGCACAAATGCTCATCTTGCACTAGCTGTGATGCGCCACACATTACGTAATCATGTGTGTTCCGGTTCAGAAATGTAGGGAAGGACGAAAAACTCAATCTCATTTTCTCCTCCAACTTCGAAATCGTCCGACATCATTGTTTTACCTTTTATTTATTTATTTTGTAAATGGTGTTTGACTTAGTCTTTGCTTTGCGAACACTGGGTTGGTACTTTCGCCTACGTCACACTTGACCTTTCAACGTGATTACGCAATGTGTGGTGCATCACGGCTAGTGCAAGACGAGCATTTGGGGTTAAAAGTATAAAATGAGATGCACCAACACTAAATTTGTAGGCCACATTTGAAGGAGCCTTCGAATTTGGATAGCCTTTGTTACGCCACTGTGATGCATTTGGCCTTCGAAGGATGCATTGCAGCGTATGATTTTTAGATACGTAACGAACTGTAATCGTTATGATGACTTTAATCACTGTGTATAGAAAGCGGCTGCTTTTCATTTTACACCCCCAAAGCTGCATTTTGGGCCGTAATGAGTGGGTTTCTTCTGTTCTGGTTTACACCGACTGCTTTTAAAGTTCTCGGGAAAGTTCCTACTCAGAATTACGTGATGTGAAGTTATTTTGGTCTGAATGAGATGAACGCGTTGGCCTTCTTTTTCACTTCCCGACAACCACAGGAAGCTTTTTAGCGCTTCTGCAACAAATGAATGAGCAAAAGATGCACATTAGGTGTAATTGATACTGTATTTTACGGGAATACCCACTCAAGGGAAAAGTACTCATAAATCAGCTAAATGAGTAATATGTTCTGGCAAGCTTAATCACTTTTCTTCATTAACAGTACACAGAATGCTTGCAATCTAAATTGTAGTTCAGTTTATATCAAGAATACTAATAAACATCCTCCATGATTCTTTCTTTAATTGATCTGAACTCTGAAAGCTGGGGCTTTAAAGAAAGTCCACTTGCAATGTTTGTACATTCATCTTATTCTGACTGGACTCTGGTTGTACAGAGCAATAGTGGGTGTAAATTGTGGCTTTCAGTTGTTAAGAATAGTAGACCACACATACCCAGTCCATAAATAAAGTTAGGGATGCACCGATACCGATAACCGATAATTCTTTACCTGAAAGCCGATAACCGATATATTGACTGATAAATCTAAATCCAAATTTTTGTAGAATTTTTGAGAGCCTGATTACATAGACAAAAGTCTCACCATCAAAATCAATGTCTCAAGCACACAATTATAATGTTCTCATGATTATTTTATGTAGCCGATATGACAGACTTGCACATGTTGCACTTTACTGTATTTTCCTTTTTTGAAGTGATTCCTATCATATTTCAAGCAACTCAAAACCATCATGTTGAACAGTGCGCATCGGAAGTGTCTCCGCTGAAGGAAATAATACACTATTTATCGGCTTTAATATATCGTCCAAATTTTCTTATGGAGCCGATAACCATAACATGAAAAATTAACATATATCGGCTGATACCGATATGGTTGCCGATATATCGTGCATCCCTACATGTAGCCAATCTGCTGGTGTGTTTTCTTGTTCTCTGTGATATGCTTATGTAACGGAGGTCAGCTAGTAAGAGATTTGCGAGTAAACCTCATTAAATCATAAATCCTTAAAGGAACGCTCCACTTTTTCTGGAAATAGGCTCATTGTCCAACTCCCCTAGAGTTAAACAGTTGAGTTTTACCGTTTTCGAATCCATTCAGCCGATCTCCGGGTCTGGCGGTAGCACTTTTAGCATAGCTTAGCATAGATAATTGAATCTGATTAGGATGTTAGCATTGGCCTAGAAAATCGGAACTTTTAATTTTCCGTCGGTCTTAGTACACGATACAGAAGAGTCAAGTTTTAAATAGGAAAAATATCGAAACTCTTTGGTCATTGTTTTTGAGAGAGATGCTAATGGTCGAATCAGATTTAATGATCTATGCTAAGCTATGCTAAAAGTTGTACCGCCAGACCCGGAGATCGGCTGAATGGATTCGAAAACGGTTTAACTCTAGAGGAGTTGGAAAATGAGCCTATTTCCAAAGAAAGTGGCACAATAGGAACCAGAGGGGTTACACTTAACAAGAGCGCTAATTTAGCACACTTTCCCCCAAAAAACAATACTAAAACCGTAGACGCATCAAAAATGTAAGTGCTGTTCATCACTCTCATTGTATCTATCTGACAAACTTTCTAAATTACAGAGCTCTGCAGAGTTGTGGTTAATCCTCTTTAACAATTCATAGAATATTTATATAGCTTCAGGGAAAGGCATTAAACAGTTCCCTATTCTCCAATTAAAGTGCTGCCTATCACCAGACCAGAGAAAACACTCTTACATTGTATACCTAGGGAAATACCTAGAAGTGATGGTGCAATGTGACTTTGCATAATAGATATTCTTGTCATAACGTGTTGTGTTTGTGTATTGTGCATGCACAGTTGCCTAGAAGAACTGATGTACTGGGTGTGATTTAATCTTCATGTGAAAATCTAATGAAATAAACTAAGAAAAGCATAAAGAAAATTAATTGTATATTTTGGACCCTTAAAGAATAGTTTGCATTTTCTGCCAAATTCTTATTATCATAAAAAAAAGAGAAAAAAAATACAAGACATGAATTAAACTAGTACATTATGCAATTTATTTTATAATACATTATTATATTTGTGTAGTGAATTTATTTATAATTTAATTAACTTTTTTTTTTCAGTTTTTGTTGCAAAATATCATCCTGAGATTTTTTTTGTGAGATTAATTCAGCACTTTATATTTCATTAATGTCGTATTGCTGATGTAATCAACTGGCTGATTAATGAGTTAGTGAGTTTGTGTGATCCAGAAGTGTTTATCAAGAATTCAAACAGTGATTAAATCATTATTCACTCACTCTTAGTCCCTTCTGAAGTTTCCATCTGGCAAAGATGTATGTGTTTATTGTTGCTAATTAGTGAAGATAAATAGCAAGCAAGAGATTAATATGCTAATGATTATTGGTGATTAGTGCATTGTAGTCTGTTCTGACCACAGTAATATGCCTTATTCGAGAATGGTTGGGTCTATAAGAAAGCTTTTAATAACATTTTGCAAGCATGGTCTGAAAATGATCTGAGCCGATTTTGGTGTAAATCGGACGAACGTCTAATTTTGTTTCTAGAACGTACGTTTTAAAAGTTATTAGCATAATTATAAGTGCAACTTTGGACAGTTGGTGGCAATAGAGGGATTGAGTTAGAGACTCCAAAATGACTGTGATTAATGTTCAGATTGTGCTCTATTTGTGTGCCAAATTTCATAATTTTTCCCACAAATGTTTCTATGGGCTGCTATAGACTGAACTAACGGATACAAACGGTGCCTTTGCACCTTCAGTACTTGGCCCCTAATAATAATAATAATAATAAAAACAGAGTACAAGGTTATTGAAAGTTGGCGTGAAATGAAGTTTCACCATCTCTATTTTCTAAATGCATGCTAATGATGTTATTGTGAGCAAGCTTGCATTCAGATCCGCCTCCATTCAATCAACAACAGATGCATAGAACCAAGTCTCCGCCCAATTATTATTATTATTTTTTTGTTTAATTTTTCTACTAGTTGTCTGTCTCATCCTACACGCACTCTCTCCGAACAAGCAGAAAAATATATATTTGGCTTCTGTTTAGCCCTGCCCACAGCAATTTCATTGGTAAAAAATCCTTGTCTTAATAACTGTATATTTAACAATAAACATTGGCTTGGATTTTTATTATTGGTGTATCGATGCCCTCATGTCACGATTCGATACATATCACGATACTGAACTTACGATACGATATTATTGCGATACGCCAAGTATAAAGGTTGATTAAAATGCTAAATTTGATACATTGTGTGTGTAAATGAATATTCGTGGACTTAGTGCTGAAACCCAAAGGACAGGACAATCGAGACACCAGAATAACAATATTCATGATTCTGAAGCTGAAAATACAGAATTATTTTAGTCAAATAAGCTTGCACTCTTTCACTGACTAATGTCGGCCACTTTATACTGGTAACATCAGGCATTATCAGAACCCACAAATATTCCCCCATTGCATTATTATACATTATATTCAACATTTATATAGTAGTTAAAACTCTGTAAATTTTTTCTCACACAGTAATTTTCATTTTGGGTCGACTATCCACAATACATATTGATGCACTTTTATATTGGTCTATATTGTGACACGATACATTGTTACACCCCAAATTTTTTGCTTTGTTGCATCAATTTTGCAGACGGAAAATGTAATTGTCACTAAAATGCCTTGTTAGGGCATGTTATTATACCTGTAGCCTAAATGGCCACTGATCAATACCTCATTTGGGGTTGAATAAGCTGAAGAGGGTCCTGGCACATATCTTAACTCAGTCTGAAATGACTTGATTATTTGTAGATGATCTAACAGAGCAGGGTTTTTTTGGCACGGCCAATCAGAGTAACGAAACGCCTCACACCCGTAAAAACTGACTGGGCTGTTTGTTGTATCATCCCAGATGAGGACGCATCTCAGTACGCTGTTGGCGTTTCCACCTGACGATTGGAAAAGTGACCGTTTTCCATCAAAACAGGATGTGTGTCATGCAGAGAGTGCCAGTGGCTCAGGGCTTCCACTAACAATTGAAAGGTCACTTTGTTTAAGGCCCATTGTTACGTGTGTGTGAAGTAATTTCTGCATGAGACGCAAATGAATAGTGTGTAGACCTCCTGGACTGAATGCTCATGATTGTTTGTGTTTCCTTCACCTGTGTACAGGACGTGCCACACCGAAACACACTCGCATTACTCCCGTCTTCAGTGTCACATGATCCTTTAGAAATCACTCTAATATACTACCAATCCCAACCAGACATTGTGGTATTTAACTTGCATAATAATGTGTTATGAAGACATTTCTCTTGTGGTAAGTGAGGTATTCATGCAGTGTTTGGCCTAAATATTTCTCATTTCTCCATTAGAGTGGTATTTCTCAGCACTGAATGCCTCGCTTATCTAAGGGTTATCTAAGGGTAAGGGTTCGCTGACCTGAATTGGGTGCGTCTTGTTGTGCTGGAAATGAAATGCGCAACCCAGGTTCATTTGAAAAACGTTCAACATTTCTGCAAAATGATATTACGTTGCGTCTTGCATGTTTAAAAAGAGAAATGTCTAAATAAGTGGCGCTAAAAGCATGTTCTCGGTTTTATATGAATCTAGCCGCGTTTCCATTACCCTTCAAATTGCTCAAATTGAAATGGCGAATTGAAAATACGCCCAATGGATTCACGTCAATTTATCAATATATATCGCAAAAAAAAGTTTTCCCGCTCGCATTAGGTTTTTCAGGCAATTCGAAATAGGAATATTTCGCAAAACTGCAATGGAAATTTTTTTTCGCATTTGCAGTCACCTGACGTACGTTAAAGTGTGTTTACTTTGGACCGAAGGCGAGACAGAGCTCTTTATTAAACTCATAAAAGACAAAAGTATTACGGGAATACTGGATTCTTCTAAACAACAAAAAAATCGACCCTTCGCTAAGCCACGCCCGAAAACCGCCACAGCACAATCGTGGCTTAGCAACCGTAACTAGGCGCGGGAGGTCTATCAAGCTTTCGAGCGAGGGAAACACGCCGAAGCTTTGTGCATACGGATTGTGTAAATCTGATACCCGTTATCCTAAAAGTTTGGACGGGGGGTGGAATTTTTTATTGCAAAGTGGTCAGGCTAATGTCTTGTGTTTTTTCCACAAGACTTATGGATAAGCTATAAGATAAGGTTGATTTCTAATTATTAGATTATTTTCAAATTTCACTTTACTGTGCATGAACATAGCTGTTCCTCAATTCGTGTGTTTCCCAGTTGAGTTGTCAGCGTATGACGCGGCTGCTGCTTGCGCTGGGACCTATAGGCTTTAGCTTCAATTTTGATTCAATTTATTCTCTACTAGGGAGAAACACCCAGAAACACTCATATGAGCCGCTCACGAGTATAACGCGCTTTCCTTGCCATTAATGCTTGGATAAAACACCTACGTCTCTTTGATTAATAATAATAGCTAGTGCGGCGGCTGTGATATACATAAATCCACTAACATCCGTCGCCATTATTTTTGGAATGACTTATCGCGAGAGGAAAAAATTATGTTTAAGTCGCATTACATCGGTTAATGGTAACGCCGTCATTTCGCAATATGACGGCGTTTTATTGTTTTATCGTCATTTCGTTTTTTATCAACGCGGTTACAGATGAACGTGACTTTAGCAATGTTTTATTACGTAGGTTTTTGTACGTATTGCGGCAGTTCTGGATTGAAATGTCCGGTGAGTGGCGTTTAAAGGTTAATTCTCTATTGCGTTTGAAAATAACACACCACCTAAACTAGGGATGAGTCGCGATCTTCGAATAGTCGAATAGTCGAACTGTGTTCGAAATTCGATCATAGAATTGCTTATTCGAATATCGTTATATTTTCGCAAAATTCCAATGTGACATAATTGACGGCGCGCCTACTGTCACAGATCGCGCAGCAGGGTATTTTCGTGTCGGGGACACAAGGTGTCACAAACATTAATGAAACCCCCTCCTGGGCGATCTAGGATACCAGCGTTTTATACATAGTGTAAACAAACAACAGAAGAAGAGCATTGTCGTGACCGTTAACTCTGCGCCCAACAGAGGTGGGACTAACCTTTACTGTCTATGGTAGTAACAAAGTAGCCTACATTTACTTCACTACGTTGGGCGATGTTCCTCTCGTTACTTTATTTTAATGCAATACATGTTGTTAAATGCGTAGTTTATTCCAAGCGCGCTGTATCTTTTTTATGGGCATGAGCGATGCTCCATTCACAAATGAATCACTCTTTTGAGTCGATTCTGTTCAAAGACTTAATCAAACAAGTTGGCAGATCTGTCTAAATCGGTTGGCGAATCAGTTTGAATGAGCTGTTCAGTTCCTCGCGCACTGAATCGTCTGAAGCGCTTTCAATTCACACTCGACACGGAGTTGTAACAGGAAGATTTAAGAACATCAAGAGCGTTGGATGAAGTGGCCGTGGACCTACAGTACAGTCTAGTGAAAGCAAATCTACTAATGCATCATATTTTTGCCAGCGATGAAGATCTAGTTGAACATCTTCGTATGATGTCAGTGAATGAATGATTCCACAGGACGATACATTCTAGTTCATTTCATTCAGGTAATACATTTTATAACCAAACAGATTATTACTCAACGATGGCACTACAAGTATGATGAGATTATCCGTTTTTTGGACATTTACATTCATTTATAGGCTACATTAAATAAGCTACCATTGTCCACAGTTTATGAAATGAACACCCGCCATCCCGTGGTAATGTGTGTATTGCGCAGTGAAACACGAATAGTTTTGATTAATACTAATTTGTTTAAAAAGTAGGCTTTTGCAGTAACAAGGCAGGTTTGTATGAAATCATGACATTATTTTTTTTTTATCTAACGAGCATCTGGTTTGGCGATGCAAAAACGGACTGTCGTGCTTATTGTTTTTTTTTTCCTGTTAACTACCGGTATGTTAAAAAAAAAAAACGACAAAAACATGTTAATTGTATGAATAATAAACAGTATGTTTGATGATAAATCACTAAAGATGAAATTGCCCTCCCTTTCTGTCATTGTGCGTTGTTTTTGTTTTTTGATTTTCGAACGATAATCGACTTTTGCTCCTCGATTTTCGAATGGCATTTTTGGCAGAAATTCACATCCCTAACCTAAACCCTATAGTGTTAACAAAAGCAAACGAGAGATAAAACATGCATTTGCTGAAACAACCAGTTCTTCCATGCCATTGGGATCAAACCCCCGTTAGCTCACAAGTAGGTTAACCTAATCATAATCAAGCCTTCAAAATAAACATATTTTGTTAATTGACTTCGTCACTCCCAACTATCATTAGGCCCACACAAGTCAAGTATACAATTAGCCTATGGAATCTTTCTTCTTTTTTAATATTTTATTCTCATAAACACAATTATACATCATGACATTTTTTATATCTCTTTTTTCCCCCTCTCAGCCAATTTCTGCAAGAAAATATAGCCCACGCTTTTGCGTTGCCTGTAATTAACGTCTGAGAGCTTGTGGCGGCGTTTCTGAGCCTAACGGAGACTTTAAAAGGTACTTGCGCTGTTTTTGGAAGTGAAAACAGTCGGTCTGCTCTGCTTTGTAAAACTTTAATATAGGATGACGAGAAACCAGCACAGACCAAACATCCACATGAGTCTGAAAATGGCCGGATAGTGTATGTAATGGTGCCAAAGTTTTATTTAAAAATGTGTTCCCACTCCAGATTTCATCATGACAATAATAATCGCTGCTTATTCCATCATGAAACCTAGAGGTGTTTCATTCACATGAATCCTGTAATATGATAGAATATCATAGGCCTAAGTATTTCAATGAATGTATTGAATAGAGACACCATCATCTTGCTCCTAGAGACAGAAAGTCCAGAGGTTAAAGGTGAATGAAAATTCTGTCATCAAGTTGTTTCCAAACCTGTATGCATTTCTATCTTCTGCTGAACACGAAAGAAGATTTTTGAAGAATATGTATATCCAAACAGTTGATGGACCCCATTGACTTCCATAGTATAGAAAAAAAATAGGGTTTTTGAAGAATATGGGTATCCAAACAGTTGATGGACCCCATTGACTTCCATAGTATGGAAAAAAATAAGGTTTTTGAAGAATATGGGTAACCAAACAGTTGATGGACCCCATTGACTTCCATAGTATGGAGAAAAAAAAAAGGCTTTTGAAGAATATGGGTAACCAAACAGTTGATGGACCCCATTGACTTCCATAGTATGGAAAAAATAACGTTTTTGAAGAATATGGATATCCAAACAGTTGATGGACCCCATTGACTTCCATAGTATGGAAAAAAATAAAGTTTTTGAAGAATATGGGTATCCAAACAGTTGATGGACCCCATTGACTTCCATAGTATGGAAAAAAATAACGTTTTTGAAGAAAATGGGTATCCAAACAGTTGATGGACCCCATTGACTTCCATAGTATGGAAAAAAATAAGGTTTTTGAAGAATATGGGTAACCAAACAGTTGATGGACCCCATTGACTTCCATAGTATGGAAAAAAAAAGGCTTTTGAAGAATATGGGTAACCAAACAGTTGATGGACCCCATTGACTTCCATAGTATGGAAAAAAAAAAGGCTTTTGAAGAATATGGATATCCAAACAGTTGATGGACCCCATTGACTTCCATAGTATGGAAAAAAAAAGGCTTTTGAAGAATATGGGTAACCAAACAGTTGATGGACCCCATTGACTTCCATAGTATGGAAAAAAAAAGGCTTTTGAAGAAAATGGGTATCCAAACAGTTGATGGACCCCATTGACTTCCATAGTATGGAAAAAAAAAGGCTTTTGAAGAATATGGGTAACCAAACAGTTGATGGACCCCATTGACTTCCATAGAATGGAAAAAAAAAAGGCTTTTGAAGAATATGGATATCCAAACAGTTGATGGACCCCATTGACTTCCATAGTATGGAAAAAAAAAGGCTTTTGAAGAATATGGGTAACCAAACAGTTGATGGACCCCATTGACTTCCATAGAATGGAAAAAAAAAAGGCTTTTGAAGAATATGGATATCCAAACAGTTGATGGACCCCATTGACTTCCATAGAATGGAAAAAAAAAAGGTTTTTGAAGAATATGGGTAACCAAACAGTTGATGGACCCCATTGACTTCCATAGTATGGAAAAAAAAAGGCTTTTGAAGAATATGGGTAACCAAACAGTTGATGGACCCCATTGACTTTCATAGTATGGAAAAAAAAAGGCTTTTGAAGAATATGTATATCCAAACAGTTGATGGACCCCATTGACTTCCATAGTATGGAAAAAAAAAGGCTTTTGAAGAATATGTATATCCAAACAGTTGATGGACCCCATTGACTTCCATAGTATGGAAAAAAAATAACGTTTTTGAAGAATATGGGTAACCAAACAGTTGATGGACCCCATTGACTTCCATAGTATGGAAAAAAAAAAGGCTTTTGAAGAATATGTATATCCAAACAGTTGATAGACCCCATTGACTTCCATAGTATGGAAAAAAATCAGCTTTTTGAAGAATATGGGTAACCAAACAGTTGATGGACCCCATTGACTTCCATAGTATGGAAAAAAATCAGCTTTTTGAAGAATATGGGTAACCAAACAGTTGATGGACCCCATTGACTTCCATAGTATGGAAAAAAATCAGCTTTTTGAAGAATATGGGTATCCAAACAGTTGATGGACCCCATTGACTTCCATAGTATGGAAAAAAATAACGTTTTTGAAGAATATGGGTATCCAAACAGTTGATGGACCCCATTGACTTCCATAGTATGGAAAAAAATAACGTTTTTGAAGAATATGGGTATCCAAACAGTTGATGGACCCCATTGACTTCCATAGTATGAAAAAAAATAAGGTTTTTGAAGAATATGGGTATCCAAACAGTTGATGGACCCCATTGACTTCCATAGTATGGAAAAAAAAAAGGTTTTTGAAGAATATGGGTATCCAAACAGTTGATGGACCCCATTGACTTCCATAGTATGGAAAAAAATAAGGTTTTTGAAGAATATGGGTATCCAAACAGTTGATGGACCCCATTGACTTCCATAGTATGGAAAAAAAAAAGGTTTTTGAAGAATATGGGTATCCAAACAGTTGATGGACCCCACTGACTTCCATAGTATGGACAAAAATCAGCTTTTTGAAGAATATGGGTAACCAAACACAGTTGATGGACCCCACTGACTTCCATAGTATGGAGAAAAAATAAGGTTTTTGAAGAATATGGGTAACCAAACAGTTGATGGACCCCATTGACTTTCATAGTATGGAAACAAAGAAGCTTTTTGAAGAATATGGGTAACCAAACAGTTGATGGACCCCATTGACTTCCATAGTATGGACAAAAATAAGGTTTTTGAAGAATATGGGTATCCAAACAGTTGATGGACCCCACTGACTTCCATAGAATGGAAAAAAATAAGGTTTTTGAAGAATATGGGTATCCAAACAGTTGATGGACCCTACTGACTTCCATAGTATGGAAAAAAATAAGGTTTTTGAAGAATATGGGTATCCAAACAGTTGATGGACCCCATTGACTTCCATTGTATGGAAAAAAAATAAGGTTTTTGAAGAATATGGGTATCCAAACAGTTGATGGACCCCATTGACTTCCATAGTATGGAAAAAAATAAGGTTTTTGAAGAATATGGGTATCCAAACAGTTGATGGACCCTACTGACTTCCATAGTATGGAAAAAAATAAGGTTTTTGAAGAATATGGGTATCCAAACAGTTGATGGACCCCATTGACTTCCATAGTATGGAAAAATAATAAGGTTTTTGAAGAATATGGGTATCCAAACAGTTGATGGACCCCACTGACTTCCATAGTATGGAAAAAAAATAAGGTTTTTGAAGAATATGGGTATCCAAACAGTTGATGGACCCCATTGACTTCCATAGTATGGAAAAAAAATAAGGTTTTTGAAGAATATGGGTATCCAAACAGTTGATGGACCCCATTGACTTCCATAGTATGGAAAAAAGAAGTTTTTTGAAGAATATGGGTAACCAAACAGTTGATGGACCCCATTGACTTCCATAGTATGTAAAAAAGAAGTTTTTTGAAGAATATGGGTAA
Source organism: Rhinichthys klamathensis goyatoka (assembly GCF_029890125.1). Taxonomy (NCBI): domain Eukaryota; kingdom Metazoa; phylum Chordata; class Actinopteri; order Cypriniformes; family Leuciscidae; genus Rhinichthys; species Rhinichthys klamathensis. Next base: position 1,377,676 of record NW_026606907.1, on the reverse strand, counting down.
CCAAACAGTTGATGGACCCCATTGACTTCCATAGTATGGACAAAAATAAGGTTTTTGAAGAATATGGGTATCCAAACAGTTGATGGACCCCATTGACTTACATAGTAGGAATAAAAAAATACCATGGAAGTCAATGGGGTCCATCAACTGTCTGGTTACCGAAACTTTTCTAAATATTGTTTTCAGCAAAATAAATAAATTCACACAGGTCTGGAACAACTTGAGGGTGACTAAATGAGTTTTCATTTTTGGACTTTAACACTGTAAAGTCCCAAGTCAAACATATATTTAGATAGTGAGGACAAATCTTGTAGCTCAGGCTGTCCTCTCCTGTTTTACTGCCGAAGTAGCAGTGCAACATTATCCTGTTTGTGGGTTGTGGCCATTAAAGAGGAATTTAGCTTCCCGCTGTGGGCAGCATCAGACCGGTAAACGGATAAATGTGGACGGTGCCAGAGGAGCAGGGGTTTACTGAGGCCAGGCTGCACCTGTCACGGTCTCACCAATTTACCTTTTGACGAGGGTCTAAACAGGCTAACACAGTGTTTAACAGTAGATTAAGTATTTTATTAACCAACTGTTTGCTTGGGAACATTTTGCTTATATTACGTTAGGTGATGTCTGTGATATTGGTGTCAAGAATCGTTAACCTCATCGTAACAACCTTATAATACTAGGGGTGCACGATATATCGGCCACCATATCGGTATTGGCCGATACATGTTCATTTTTTTAATGTTATAATTATCGGCCCGATAAGAAATTTTGGCTGATATATTAAAGCCGATAAATAATGTATTATTTCCCTCAGCTGAGACACTTCAGATGCGCACTGTTCAACATGATGGTTTTGAATTGCTTGAAATATGATTGGAATCACTTTAAAAAGAAAATAGTGTTAAAGGTGCAGTATGTAAGAATGACAACTAGTGGTTGAAATAGGTACTGCAGTCGAATTCGAAATATCGGAGATCGTGGTTTCTCCCGCCTCCTCAGACTCGACGCTCACGCGGGTTGCCAGTTTGAGCACACGCAACAGGAACGAGCGCAATGGACAATGAAAATTGGCAACGTATCGCAGTATCACAGACCAAAACAATAACAAACATTCCAGCCTGGAAACGCACATTTCAAAGTAAAATAACTGGCTGTTGTAGTGTTTTTCAGAGAAATTAGTATGTGAACTTAGCATGTTTCCTCAATAAATGCAAACATATTATGGTATTTTTATGCTTTAGTTATGGCTGTGCCGGTAAACTTGACAACCGCACCACCGCGGTGGCTGAGTAGCACCAAAACACATTTGTTTTTGTATGTTAATGCTGTTTTACATGAATATTATGACAGGAGTGAAGCACAAAGCTTTGTTTACAAAAGAAATAATAGGTTAGCAATTAATTGTTACATCGCAGCCTTGGAAACGTTTGGATTCATGACGAACGAGAGAGTTGTGCATGAGCCCATAAATTTGAGCTTTGTCGGCTTTTGATCTGTTTTTCACCCGGTTATCAGCGAATCTAACAATACTCCATTAGTTATTCCCCTGGACGTGGAATCTCTTTTTTCTTTTCCCAAAAGTGCATACACTATGGACAAACATATTAGAACCAAACCTTGAGTTTCTTTCTTCTGTTGAGCACAAAATAAGATATTTTGAAGAATGTTGGTAATCAAAGCCATTGACTTCCACAGTAGGAATACAAAAATACTATGGAAGTCAATGGCTATCGTCAACTGTATGGTAGCCAACATTCTTCAAAATATATGATCTTTTGTGTTCAACAGAAGACATAAAATCATACAGGTTTGGAACAACATGAGGGGGAGTAAATGATGACAGAATTTTCAGTTTTAGGTGAACTATCCCTTTCACTGGAAGTAAACTCCTGAAAAACAGCCCCACACCACTATCCCCCCTCCACCAACTTTACAGTCAGGCAGGGAACGTTCTCCTGGCATCCGCCAAACCCAGACTCGCCCATCAGACTGCCAGACAGAGAAGCGGGATTCGTCAGAACAGAACAGGTTTCCACTGCTCTAGAGTCCAGTTGCGACGTATTTACACACTCCCATGCTTGGCATTATACTTGTTAATGTGAGGAAACCCACTCCACGAAGCTCCCGCCGCACAGTTTCTGTGCCGATATTATTATATATTGACATGTTTGTAAATGCAGACTGCATGGCTAGGTTTTTGATTTTATACACCTGAGGCAATGGGTCTGACTGAAACACCTGAATTCAAGATTTAAGAGGAATGTACATGTGTGTGTGTGTGTGCCAATTTATTGTGCTAGTGTTTGGTAGTCTAGGTCATGTACACAGGCTGGCGGTCCGTGGACTTTGCATTGGGGGGATTTCTAAAACAGGGGCCAAACAGTTGGGCCAAGTACTGTTCAATCTCAGCAACTATAGGAAGCATGTTTATTTGGAAAATACAATGTTTGCTGTACCCTTAGAACTCTAGTAATCCACAACAATGTCAACATGACATCATGACTTTGCGTAAACATACACGCCACTTTCAAGTCAAGTGGCGTGTTATCTATATGCATTTTGAGCTATCCGCGTGTGTGTCCACGCCGAAATTAACCGTCATCTTTTGCGTGTATGTGTACGCCGTCAAATGTCCGAGTGATTCCGCGTATATGTACACGCCGTTAAATGTCCGAGCGAAACGAAGCAAAATGTATATTTACATCTGTGGAGCGATATTTTTTTTCCTAGGATGGTAGGGGAAGACTCATAAATGGTATTAACCCCAGTGACGGGTAGGTTTAGGGACGGGGTTGGGGTAGGTCATATATTTATATATACAGTAATGTTAAGTTACTTACGTAAAGTTAAGGCGTTGATAAACACGCTGAAAAGCGATTATGCGTGTTGATAGCACGCCAAAAATGGAAATACGAATTGGCGTGTCATACATACGCCATTTCATGAGATCAGTCTGACAATGTGCTGATTTGTTGGATTATTAAAAAAAATTGATTCCAAATTAAATTAACTTGTAATGTGAAATCAAATAAAGTGAATTACTCGTATTTTGAAATAAGATTTTGGTCATATCACCCAATTTTGCTGTATCATGCTCAAATAAACAGAAAACTGTTTTGTGACATTCCCTTCTCTCGACTGTATGTCTATCCAATTAAGAAGAAAATAGATACATTTAGCATGTAAAGTCCCCCTGTGTTGAAAATCCAGCTTTTAATGTTGTTTATGTGTCTATGTGGTGTTTTTAATACGCTTTAAGACAAACTTAAAGCGTATTAAATTAATTTTAAGTGTGTAAATTAATTTAGTATTCAGTATTTTCTCCTTAAAACTGCAGTGAACCAAAGACAGTCTCAAAAACACGGTTTGAAATCGCTGGTGTTTCTGACGTCACAAACGACCTTGTAACCAATCAGATCAACGTGTGATCGTCAACCAGTGGATCTCTGAGCTGAGTGAGTGAGTGGAGGCGGGGCTCATTTGCATATTCATAGAACCGCGAATACTAAATGAGGCGAGGGTGTCGAGTTACAAGATTTTCTTTTTAAGGAAAAAATGCTTAAATATGTGATTTCGGTGATCAAAAATGAGTTTTAAGGGATACAATTATTGACTACATGGGGACTTTAAAATGATTTCAATTGCATAGATATAGATAGACCATTTGACAGTTCTGTGTAAACAAACGGGTAAAACGCAGTGCGCCTCTAATTCTCTATAAAATTCCTCACGCATGCATCAACAAGCCCTTTTCTTTATACATTCCCTTGCCACAGCTTAATCTGTGTGTAGCGATCGGACCCGGTGTATTTCATAAGAGTAGGGAAGGGACGGATAGGATCAAATTCTTATTTAATTTGTTGTAGCCTAGAGTTTGTGCTGATGTTACACTGTCCACCCCCCACGCTGACCTTTGACCTGTGTTTGCACTAGTGTGTCAGATTGGGCGTACAGGAACACAACAAAGAAAGTGAGCAAGACAGGTCAGCATGGGTTCAGGAGACAGAAGCAGAAATGTTTCCTCTTGTAACCGAGCGAGTGTGTTATCTCTAAACTCCACATGGCAGGACTGGTTTAGATATGTTGCCATGTCTGGGCGGCGTCGAATAGGACTCATGTTCACATACAACATACCCAAGTGTGCTTAAATTAAGGGAACATGATTTTTTATCTTTCTAGCAAAATGTTGTCATTATTTGCTCCAGTGCTGCTCGTATTTATTCTGTGGAGCGCAAGAGGAGAATGTATGAAAGTATTTATTAGTGTTGGGCAGCGATTAATCACATCCAAAATAAAAGTTTGTGTTTACATATTATTTGTGTGTGTACTGATAATTATTTTGTGTATATTTAAATACACACATATGCATATATATATTTAAGACTATTTATACATTATTTATATTATATATAAATATTTTATATATAAATAACACATTTTTCTTAAATATATACATGCATGTGTGTGCATTTATATATACACAAAATAATTATACACAGTACACACAGATATAATATGTAAACACAAACTTTTATTTTGAATGTGATTAATTGTTGTCCAGCACTAGATTCATTTATTTTATTTATTTTTCAGATTATATGATATAGTTAAGCAATATCACACAAGTATTGAGCACAATATCACATGAGTGCTGTTTTTGTCATGAATAGCACGAGTACAAATGTAATATTGATTTTATACAACGGTTCAATAAATAAGAAGTTAATATTATGTAAATTTATATTGTCTGTTTTGGCTCAATTTTGCCAACTAAAGTATTAAAAGGCCGGAGAAGAACTATTGTGCGTCTCTGAACAACACACAGCGGTGCTTCTTTTCTGAACGAATCCACGTTTTGAGCGAATCAATCGGGCGAACCAATGATTCAATGACTCATTCATAAAGAGAGTCATTTACTTAATTCCTGAATGAATCAGCCACTTGAACGAATCAAATGACTCATTCAATGACTTACTCATTTAGACATGAGCTCCACTTTAAGTTTTTTTTTATTTAAAGTATCATTGCATTAAAAAAAAAATCTTATTTTGGGGATATGAAAAATGAAAATTCGGTTTATTTACGTTTACTCTCCCTCATGTAGTTTTAAACCTGTATGACTTTCTTTTGTTTTTTGCGGAACAGAAAATAAGATATTTTGAAGAATGTTGGTAACTCA
>NW_026606907.1:1367500-1370000 GCF_029890125.1 Rhinichthys klamathensis goyatoka | reverse complement strand
TCACAAAATGGCAAGTTACTAATCCTAACAACAAGAGCAATGATTAAACAGTGTGAATACAGTGAAAAATCAACCTCATTAATTATTCAAGGCCCAGTGCATGATGGGAACACCAGTATTAGAAAAGTTGAGTAATTGTATAACGTTGATATTTACACTTTAATTTCTACACGCTTGAATTGAGTACTAATATAGAATTTACTTTGTTTTTTTTATTCTTGCCGTAACTAACCTTTTCATGTAAATAAAATTACACTTTTTCTGTAGTAGAACGGTGTCTATCGGTGAGGGTTTCTCTGTGCAGGAGTTCTGTCTCTCGGACGAGGAATTCGCTCCTCTAATGTTTTTAACACACGCGTGATGTTGCTGTGAGAGAGACGAGGCTCTCTGGAGTGATGCCAGGTATGGGGAGTTTACTCTGATCACACTCTCACTCGCATGCGTCTGCAAACTCACTGAGGACGGCGTGGCGATTCACTCCAGTGTTTCGTTTAACTAATCCTGCAGTTCCACACTTTCTCACAACAGCGTCGGGTTGTTTCTGCTGAAGCCATCGAAGTGCAACCGATGTCTCTCTTTCCAACTGAACAGAAGAAATGAACACACACACACACACAGAGACACACACACACACACACACACACAGAGAGACACACACACACACACACACACACACACACACACACACACACACACACACACACACACACACACACACAGAGACACACACACACACACAGAGAGACACAAACACTCAGACACTCACTCACTTACTCTCTTTTGCTCTCTCTCTCTCTCTCTCTCACACACACACACACACATACACACACTCACTCACTCACTCTCTCTCTTTTGCTCTCTCTCTCTCACACACACACACAAACACAGAGAGAGAGACACACACACTCACTCACTCACTCACTCTATTTCTCTCTCTCACACACACATTCTCTCTCACACAAACACACACATACACACACACACACAAACACACACACACACTCACTCACTCTCTTTTGCTCTCTCTCTCTCTCTCACACACACACACACAGAGAGACACACACACTCACTCACTCTCTTTCTCTCTCTCACACACACATTCTCTCTCTCTCACATACACAAACACACACATACACACACAAGCACAAACACACAGAGACACACACACACACTCACTCACTCTCTTTTGCTCTCTCTCTCTTACACACACACACATATAGATATACATACACACTCACACACACACTCACTCTCTCTCTCTCACACACACACACTCACTCACTCACTCTTTCTATCTCACACAGACACACACACATGCACTCACTCACTCTTTCTATCTCTCTCTCACACACACACACACACACACAATTTCTTCCCAACTGAACAGAAGAAATGAACCAGAGAAGAGTAATCCTCAAAGAAGGCGGAGCCTCAGAGCCACACCCACCTATTGCATCATCACCACGGACCAATGGGAGTTCAGAGGCGTTTACCAGCCAGAGCGAAGATATCCAGAAAGTTCACTTTGGCTGTTACTAACTCCTGAAACCAACTTTCTTTGGAATTATTCTATTATTCCTTAGTTTGGATGTTCCTTGTAAGAGCGTGTTGACTTTAGTGATGTCTATGAACCGTTAAACGCATGTAAAGCGATGAGAAGCATTACAATGACAGGTCTGAGATCACGTCAGTGTCACAACTCACAGCTTGGACATTTTGTCTAATGAACGTTTTTTTTTTTTTTTTTTTTACTAACTCCTGAAACGAATTTTTTTGTAAAGACGTTTATCAGCTGAACAATCGGTATATTGTTAAACAACAGAATTGAACTTAATGCACTTCTATCCCTCACAGCCTCATTTTCATTCCCGTCTGATATAAGCATGGCATAACTCTGAGTATTGGAGCAGTTTGACTATTTGTAAACACAACGTTTCCTGATATAACCGTGTAAAGCCAGCCAATCAGATCGCTGCTTTGAGAAAGCTCTCGGATGATTGATGGGTGCGATGCAAACAGATTCCAGAGCTGGTTATTTAAATCCCTCATAAATACTGGGATGGTAATGGGTGTTCCCACTGACAGGCGCTGCATTACGAGAGGGCGACGGGTCACAGTAGTGCTGATTTCTGGCACGTGTTCCTGTGTTCAGCTTCATCAGGTGAACTGCCATTGGTCCGTGGTGATGATGCAATAGGTGGGCGTGGCTCTGAGGCTCCACCTTCTTTGAGGTTTAATCTACTCTGGTTCATTTTGTTCTGTTCAGTTGGAAAGAGAGTATGTGTGTGTGTTGGTGTGTGTGTGTGTGTGTGAAAGAGAGTGATTGTTTTTGAGAGTCAGTATGAAAGTGAGTGTGTGTGAGTGAGAGTGTGTCAGTGTGTGAGTGAGCGAGAGATAGTGTGTGTGTGTGTGTGTGTGAGTGAGAGAGAGTGTGTGTGTGAGTGAGAGTGTGTCAGTGTGTGAGTGAGCGAGAGATAGTGTGTGTGAGTGAGAGAGAGTG
>NW_026606907.1:1362500-1365000 GCF_029890125.1 Rhinichthys klamathensis goyatoka | reverse complement strand
TGTGTAACACGAGTGTCGGGTGTGTTTCGTGTGTGTAACACGAGTGTCGGGTGTGTTTCGTGTGTGTAACACGAGTGTCGGGTGTGTTTCGTGTGTGTAACACGAGTGTCGGGTGTGTTTCGTGTGTGTAACACGAGTGTCGGGTGTGTTTCGTGTGTGTAACACGAGTGTCGGGTGTGTTTCGTGTGTGTAACACGAGTGTCGGGTGTGTTTCGGGTGTGTAACACGAGTGTCGGGTGTGTTTCGTGTGTGTAACACGAGTGTCGGGTGTGTTTCGTGTGTGTAACACGAGTGTCGGGTGTGTTTCGTGTGTGTAACACGAGTGTCGGGTGTGTTTCGTGTGTGTAACACGAGTGTCGGGTGTGTTTCGTGTGTGTAACACGAGTGTCGGGTGTGTTTCGGGTGTGTAACACGAGTGTCGGGTGTGTTTCGTGTGTGTAACACGAGTGTCGGGTGTGTTTCGTGTGTGTAACACGAGTGTCGGGTGTGTTTCGTGTGTGTAACACGAGTGTCGGGTGTGTTTCGTGTGTGTAACACGAGTGTCGGGTGTGTTTCGTGTGTGTAACACGAGTGTCGGGTGTGTTTCGTGTGTGTAACACGAGTGTCGGTGTGTTTCGTGTGTGTAACACGAGTGTCGGGTGTGTTTCGTGTGTGTAACACGAGTGTCGGGTGTGTTTCGTGTGTGTAACACGAGTGTCGGGTGTGTTTCGTGTGTGTAACACGAGTGTCGGGTGTGTTTCGTGTGTGTAACACGAGTGTCGGGTGTGTTTCGTGTGTGTAACACGAGTGTCGGGTGTGTTTCGTGTGTGTAACACGAGTGTCGGGTGTGTTTCGTGTGTGTAACACGAGTGTCGGGTGTGTTTCGTGTGTGTAACACGAGTGTCGGTGTGTTTCGTGTGTGTAACACGAGTGTCGGGTGTGTTTCGTGTGTGTAACACGAGTGTCGGGTGTGTTTCGTGTGTGTAACACGAGTGTCGGGTGTGTTTCGTGTGTGTAACACGAGTGTCGGGTGTGTTTCGTGTGTGTAACACGAGTGTCGGGTGTGTTTCGTGTGTGTAACACGAGTGTCGGGTGTGTTTCGTGTGTGTAACACGAGTGTCGGGTGTGTTTCGGGTGTGTAACACGAGTGTCGGGTGTGTTTCGTGTGTGTAACACGAGTGTCGGGTGTGTTTCGGGTGTGTAACACGAGTGTCGGGTGTGTTTCGTGTGTGTAACACGAGTGTCGGGTGTGTTTCGGGTGTGTAACACGAGTGTCGGGTGTGTTTCGTGTGTGTAACACGAGTGTCGGGTGTGTTTCGTGTGTGTAACACGAGTGTCGGGTGTGTTTCGTGTGTGTAACACGAGTGTCGGGTGTGTTTCGTGTGTGTAACACGAGTGTCGGGTGTGTTTCGTGTGTGTAACACGAGTGTCGGGTGTGTTTCGTGTGTGTAACACGAGTGTCGGGTGTGTTTCGTGTGTGTAACACGAGTGTCGGGTGTGTTTCGTGTGTGTAACACGAGTGTCGGGTGTGTTTCGTGTGTGTAACACGAGTGTCGGGTGTGTTTCGGGTGTGTAACACGAGTGTCGGGTGTGTTTCGTGTGTGTAACACGAGTGTCGGGTGTGTTTCGTGTGTGTAACACGAGTGTCGGGTGTGTTTCACTGCTGACATCACATTTCATTGGGCACTATTATTTTTATTATAATTTTTTTAAGTTTTATAAATTCAATTGATTAGACATCCTTTTTGGGGAATAAATAAATAATTAAAACGGAATCTAGTGATATTTCATAGGGCCTTAGAAACCAAAGACATCAGACATACATGCAGATATATGGAATATGGAAGTTCAAAAAATGTTTCAGAATATAATAGCATTTATTATTACTTTTTCTATGCAGGGTTTGTCATTGACCAACTGACTATTAATATAATGTTCCCATGATGTTTACGGCTACTTTTTATTAGAAATATTATTTATTAATATAATTGTATTAACATGTTTTAATGTGTTTTATTTATTTTATTTATTTTTAGCAACTGAAATGGTTAGCAACTGAAAACTGAATTTAATTTTAATTTTAATTTAATTTTTATTTTTTTTATTTTTTGAGCAACTGAAATGGTGCCCTAAACACATTTGTATGTTCTGTGGCTCTAAATAATAAATGATCGAGATATTTTATTTTTATTATTTTATTTTGAAATTGAGCAACTGAAATGGTGCCCAAAACACATTGCTGTGGCTCTAAATAATAAATGATCAGGATATTTTATTATATTATTTTATTTACATTTTTTATTTTATTTTATTTATTTCAAAAAAAAAAATTGAGCAACTGAAATGGTGCCCTAAACACATTGTACAATCTGTGGCTCTAAATAACATGTAACAAAGTAAATATTAAAAAAATTAATAACATGTTTATCTGTTACATATGTGGATAGTAAATCACAGTGTATGGTTTCCACGTTAGATTCAACCGTTTAACTGCAGGTATGCAGACGACCGCGCTCCACTA